>NC_092206.1:55297077-55327962 GCF_043381705.1 Parasteatoda tepidariorum
GTGTGCCTTGGTTGATTTGGTTAATCCATTCAAATTACTGAAACCAGTAAAATTCCAAACGTTTTTGGATTTGGAAAATAAAAGACAGGGCCAGCAAAAAAGTTTGGACAAACTTTCACTGCCACAGAGCCAAGTATGAGAATCATAATTAGAAACTGTAAAGTGTCTGGTATATTCTCTGCCTCTTTCTTTTATTTTAGACGATAAATTTTTGAGTGGTGGACAAGGTCTACCATTTTGGACAATATGCAGTTTATCCTCAAATCTTAAAGAACCGAAAGGTTTTTTCTGGAGTTCTTGTATAATATCTGATTCAGCCATGTTCGAATCTGTAAAATGGGCATCAATGGGGAACAAATTTCAGCTCATTCAAGGAAAACACTGAATTATCACATACGAATATTCAAAGATGATGTAAAAACTTACCAAAAAATAATCAAAACACCATCTCAATTAATAAAAATATCTATGACTCAACAAGACACAAAATTCGCTGAACAACAAACCCGCCAAGCAAGCAGAAATATCTATAAAAAAAAACATGTGCACATCGGAAGTAGGCTGTTCTAACTTACGATCTAACTCCCGCCCCGAAACTTTAAATATATTAACTAAACCATCTCAGTTAAAAAGTAGAATATGCAATATAATGAAAGAGAAAAATTAATCAAAAAGTCCTGCAAAATGAAAATAAAAACACTCTTTACAAAAAGAGAATTTTTAACTGAATAACATTTCATAACAACAGGGAAGTACAGCGGATAACGGAACAGCAACGTAATAGTTTAAAATCTAACCCCTTAACTTGAAGAGTGCAAGAGCTTTTTGGCTTCTGTCCAACAGAAGCGCAAAAATCTGCGATGAGTAGCGTACTTTTAGTTAGGGTAGAAAGATGCGAGGGGTGGGTGGGGACTGGGGATGAATGACTGAGGCAGGAAAAAAAAAACGTTATTTGGATGCGCTAAAGTTTGCGAATCGCACGAGGCTTCTCTTTGGTTTTTACACATTTTTGATCAGGATTTTTTTTGTTTTTTGGAAAAATCATTTTTTTTTAAATTATATTTCAACTCAACATACTCTATCTAATTCTCTGAAATATTGCTTGGTCATCGCCGCATCGTGCGATGACCGGACGCCACGCCACTTCCAGGGCTCTGTATTTTTCTATTAACTAAATTAAATCTCCCCAAAATTTCTTCCCAAAAAAATAATCAAAATTGCAGTATCGAGTTTCGCCATTTTATTGAATAAATTTCGTGCCTCTTTCCGAAAATCAACTTTCTCATCCTCATTTTCTCTGAAACTTTCGAAAATTTTCATAATGCCATCATAATTATTTTTCAAAGCTTTGACAGCATCATAGTGACAAGACCATCTAGTCTGTCTTAAACTTTTTAATGTAAATTTGAGTTTTGTTTCACGATTTAACAGTTCCCACCTATGGGTCGAAGTTGAAAAGAAAAAGTATATTTTTTGCACTACTCCAAAAGAGTTCACAATTTTGGTTGCAACCTTAACAGATTCTTCACCAAGTTAAGGGAATGAGCAGCTATTGGCACACAATCCGCGGATTTATTTCTTTGTTTTAGTAGTGCTTGTACACCATTGTAGTGACCCGCCATATTAGCAGCGTTGTCATAAGATTGTCCCCTACAATTATCCAGTAGTAGTCCATTTGTTTCTAAAACGTCTTGTAGAATATTAAATAAATGTAAGCCAGTATGATTACAAATTTTAATGAAGGATACACATCTTTCATACACTTTTCCCTGAAAATAGTATCGTAATACAATAGCAAGTTGATCATTGTGAGATAGATCTGGAGTAGAATCCACCACAATTGAATAATACTTTGTGTCGTCGTTATTTATTTGAGTTATAATTTGCTTAATTATATGTTGGCCCATAATCTCAATTATTTCCTCATATACTGTTTTTGATAAGTAGTACAATATTATCGATTTTGGTCGCAGTTCTCGTTGTTCAATGTGTTTACGAATGAATGGATCGAACTCTGCCAATAGCTCCAGAGCACCCATAAAATTACCATTATGTGGAGAGCCAAATACTTCCTCGGAACCTCTAAATGCTAAGTCCCTTATACTTAAAATTTGACCACTGCAATAACCTGTTTTAGGACATAGTGATAATATTCTGTTTCTTTTCTTAATTGTTTCTGAAGCTGCTTGTCTAAAACAGATCTATTTTCTTTTCATGTCAACCACACTAACATTGGTTTTTTATGTTCATTAGAATCTTCATGATTTTTTAAACAAGTTAGTAAACTAAACAAGTTTGTCACTTTGACGACGAGAACAGAAGTGCGAAAAAAAAAATTACATAGGCGTTAAGCGGCTCTTCGGGAAGTCCCCCGTAATAGACACGAAAAAATACACTGGCCAAGAACAAGCGATGGGGAATTTCCCGTTCCGTTCGATAGACGCGCACATACATGGGTTGATTGATCTCGGGGTTGTCAACCTTATAAGAGTTTTTTTTAATATTAGATATTTTTTTTAAATTCAAAATATCACCTATTGTTTTCAGTGGGGACTGGGGCCCTTTGTATCCACGGGGCCCTGGGCTGCAGCCCAAAAAGCCCTTAGGTAGATCCGCCCCTGCTCCTAGTTTAATTACTCCTTTTTTTCTGAAGTGTCTANATGTAATTTTGGAGACAGAAGAACAAGATGTTTCAAATTTACGCCACTCTAGTGAAAGAAAACTTCAAAATTTAGAAAAAGATCTGAATGATTTTATAACCTTTATGTATTATATTAATACTTGTACTTGGACTTAAAAAAACTGCGTTAATGTCAATTATTCCATCAGTTTCATAATTCCTTTCAATAACATGTTTTTCTCAAAATAAGTCCAATATTTATGAATCTTAGGTAAATATTTGCTCTAGATTTGCATCTTCACAATATAGCAAAAAGTTATATTGTCGATTTGTGACTACAAAGGTCATTACATTAATTATCGACTTAATAAAAAATATTAAGTATAAACATTAGGGAGAAACATATGGTTAAATAAGTAATGTCAATAATATTTATTTTGCTTTTCTCTTTCAAATTTCTTTTGTGTCAGTTTCAGCCCTTTATTTGTCAAATTAAATCAGACTTGAGCGTAAAAAAAATCTTATCTAGCCCTCCAGAATGATGAAGAAAGAATAAAAACACATATGATTTAATCCATCTTATTATCCAATGAGAGTTAATACGTTTCATAGATAGATTATCAAAAAAAAAAAAAAAAAAACATGCAGATAATAAGAAAGGGAGTGCAAATGATGAAAGGTGAAGCAATTTTAATGAGATAACAAATGATTTTTTAAGTTTAACAATAACAACTGCTTGAAAATAGAAAAAATCGATTAAAAAATACACATTAAGTATAATAATGAACTTTAGATATTATATCACTTTTTATGTCAGTTTTTTTTAACTGTTTAATTACTCCTTTTTTTTAAGCGTCTAAGAAACAAAAATGCAATACACAATTTTTTTTTCCTTCAAAAAAAGTTTTCAAAAAATAATTTACATGCACAAAATATAAGCTTTAAAAATGTAATTTATAAGGGGTATTCATATGTACATATCCGTAACATATTCATAAGTTGAGAAAACTTAATCTTACTAAGAAAAAGAAGCATAATATTACCAAGTTGTGACAAAGTTGCGAGGCAAGGCCTAAGCATGTCACGTTCTTGAGCACCTTCATTTACAACAGAAACCAAGCAATTAGAAAATGCTTGAGGGAAACACTGAGGATCAAGACTCAGAACTTTACGCATCAAGCGCAAAGCCTGAATTCGTTCAATTCTGTTATCAAGCAAGATGTCGAGAGAACGAGAAACAAGAAATTGTAGTTTAATCTGCAAGAATGCCTCAAGTGCTTTCACATTTTGCAAGAGATATCGACATGCTCTCAGTCCTGCAGCACGTACTTCACATGTTTCATGAAACAACGAGAGCCTTAAACTAGAACAGAAAGAAAAAATACACACAATTTAACTATGCAAGAAATGTTATCTGTTTAATTAAAAATTGTTTAAAATTAAAAATTTATTAAAGATAATTTAATTCAAAACAAATAATTTCATACAGATATTTCAAAAACTAGAGTCCATTGCTAGAGAATTCTATGGTATTGGTGATTTACACCTGGGAACATAAATTAAAAGTAGAAATTTTATAGTGATTTACATCACATAAATCACTATTTTAAAACAGATAGCAAAAATAAGTTGAAATAGTAAGGACATTTACAAAATTTTTGCTTTATTAGTATAATTTTTTTCATAAAACAAGACAAAAATATATATGCCTATATGACCCGATTGGCGATTGCTTCTTTTAACTATTTATAACTTTTGCTAAATAAATGAAAATACGACAGAGGTGCTGCTGGTTTTTCATTAGTGAATCAAATATTTAGAAAGTAAAAGGTTGTGCATAAGTAAATTTTGCGTGAAAATTACAAAGTATCACAATCCAAGTTATCAGTCAATTTTCAATTTCTGAGAAAAAAGTGAACCGGTGACCTTCCAAATTGTGCTACATCCGTCGGAACAACCAGTAATCAGAAGGAGAAATGTCCAGCGAATACAACGGGTGCGGTAAAATATCCCACTTGAGAATGTCCAAATAATTTTTTCCGACTTTTACGTTATCAGGCCGACCGTTATCATGCAGAAGAATAACTTTGTCATGTCTTTGCTTGCATTCTGGTCGTTTTTCTTGTAATGCACAGCTCAAACAAATCAATTGCAGCCTATGCCGACCGTAATGGAATTGCCAGGTTGTAGCAGTTCATATTATACAACACTATTCATCATACTTGAAACGTCGAAACCATTCCATACGTGATTTATCAGTTGGAGCATTGTCACCATAAACTTCAACTAGCATTCAATGCGCTTTAGTTGCACTTTTCTTCAAATTAAAGCAGAAACATAAAACCTCCCGCAAAAGCTGCTTATTTACCACAAAATTCGACATGTTCAACAAAGTAAAAAAACAGGGTTTTTGTATGAAACTCTGAGCGATATAAACTGAATATTATTGAGAGATGTCTAACCTCTCTGAAACCAGCTGTTACTATGAAACATTCATAACAGCCATAGCCATCTTTTAAAAACGGACTGAACTAATTTGTACTCCCAATAAATCATTTACTATGAAATGAACACAATGAAGTAAAATTTTTAAAACTCTGGTACTTGCAAGAATAACAGTACAGTATAACCTCAAAAATTTAGACTGCTTAGGGGTTTATAAAATCAAGATTTTAGATATTTTACTTAAGTAAAGAAAGAAACGAAAGTTATGGGCCTAAAATTATTTATTAAAAAAAAAATGCCCAATTCCATGGAAAACCCACGTGGTCTTATGCTCATTCTTTTGGCAGTTATTCTTATAATTTCTGCATGTTTGTGAAATCTTAATGGTTTAATATGTTATTACGTTCCCAGGAATATAGAGAAACATTGTTGAGTAATCACTATTTGTCTCATTTAAGTAATCACTATCTGATGATCTCAATTTAAAATAAATTCAGGTGACTTTTTATCTTCTTCTCAGCAGCTATTGTTATGAATTCCCATTTTGATTTTAAAATGCTGATATTTAATACATAATTAGGGTACATGAATTTCAAATGATGCAAGTAATTTCTTTTTTACGGGCACTATGTTCTTCAAGATTTCTCTGTATATCCATTGTCTTGTCAGCCATTTTTTCAGCAGCAATTGGTTCTAACTTTTCAAAANCATTCCTCCCTTCCCTGCCTTCAAGGTCACGGAGGAAATGACGTTTCTCTGGGTAAACGGGGGAAAAAAATTTTCCCCTTCCTTACATTTTTCTCTACTCAACTTCAAGGATGAGTACAATTTCCGCTTTTTTCTTTCTAGTTTAAAATGGCGGGAAAATCGAGCAAAATTTTTCCCGGTTTTCTGGTTTCCCGGTTATCTGGATACCGGATAAATGGTTCTCTACTGTATAATGATAATTAGATTGGGTACACAAATTCGATTTAGCCGACTTCATTTCAAATACACATGGTTTTGCTAATTACTTTTTCAGCGGTTATTGTTATGGATTTTGAGATCTTCAAATTCAATTTTTTTAATGTGATGTTATCAATACATACAAATTTCTGCATCCTCCCTTTAATTTAAAACTAATTTCTTTCCCATCACAAGCTGAAAGCAAAAATCACGGATTTCAGAGATTAGTAGATTTATACTGTTCTAATAAAAACTACTAAATAAAACTTCTAATAAAAACTTGTACCACTTTTCATTTTAGTTTTCACTATAAAAATTAATCCTTTGACTGAATTAAAAATATTTTTACGTTACATCATAAAAAAGTCAGAAATTGTAACAAGATGATAGGAAAAAAACACATTATATACATCAAATATAATAAATAGCTTCCAAAATAATTTAAAATGCAATACAGAGTAGTGTATAAAAGAAACAAAGTAGTTGCAAAAAAGCATTAATAATAATTAAATATATAGGGTTTAAATGAAACATACCAACAGAAAATATCTTTGTAAGAAAATCCAAAATCATCTGGCTCTTTTAAGCAAAATTTAACAAACCCATTTAAATAGCCTAATTTACGAGTAACAGTAACTTCTTGATTCACAACATTAAATAAAATTTCCCGCACCACTTCAATAGCATCTAAAAAAGTAATACAAAAATTATTAACAGGAAAATAAATTCTAAATCAAAATATTTTAAAAAATAAATTGATTAGTTGGGATAAAAACTACAAACAGAATTTTTTTTAATTAAGTGCAAATGGTTAATCAGTCATTTTCTTATTACTATAATGCTACAGATCATTCATTATTACAAATACAGTATTCATTTATTTGTTATTACAATAATCATACAATAACATTTTCAATTAATTACATAGCAGATTTTATGCAGATAAAAATTTTTAAGGTTTCATAAATTAAGGTAAAAAAAGTGCTCTGAATTCTTATCGCCTCCTCTTTGGTTTATCCAAAAACACAATAATTATAAATTTTGAAAGTAAATAATAAATAAAAACATTTTTTTGCAGAATGAAAACCATAATCTGATGAACAAAAAGTTAAAAACAAACTTCTTCCAATAATATAATTTTAAATAAACAAAAAATCATTAGAAACAATAAATAATTGAGCAGATCAAAAAATGCAAACCTTTATTAAGATCTAAGTATATATTATCTTCTTCACTATCTCTTCTTCCTAATCAAAAAAAAAAAAAATAATAATAATGTATAAATTTTTTTTTACAGTTGATAGAAGTATAGCAATTTCCAGTATATAGGATACAGAGATATTTGTAGTTTATGAGCCCTACACTGTGATATAATTTTTTCACGAGTCTCGTGGAAGAATTGGACCCTTGGCATTGTAAAATAAATCACTACTTTCTGAAATGATGGCAATTTTTAACTCAGTTTTCCATATGAACTTAAGAGTTTTCAATTAGTATATCATTAAATGCGAATTTGGAATACTTATTTTATACTTATTTAAATACTTATTTTCAGACAAGCAATTTGAAATTAAAATGATGAACAAATAAAAAATTTATCCAAAATTTGGGAATTTTACATATTTTGAAATTGATTAGAGCTCAAATTTCTCATGATAATAATACTATTATTTCAGGCATTACTGTCATGTTATTGCAAAATGATGTGTCCAATTTGATAAATAAATTTAAATGTTTACTATACAAATCAAAAAAATGCTCAATTAGACAACTTGTATAGACCAGATACTGGTTTTAACGGCCCTGAAACTAACCTCCTTGCAAGATCTGCTGCAAAATATGAAAAGGAAAATTTTCATATTTTGAAAGCTTTTTAAAAAAAGTGTTCATAAAAAGGAGATAGACTTTAAACATAGTAAAACATTAAACATAGTAAATATTTATTCAAGGGGGCCAGTCTCTGGACACAACCAATTTCATTTAAGATTTCAGTAGCAAAATTCTAAAAATTATACTGATTTTTACAATAAAGTAACACAATTTTAATGAGAATTTAAAAATTTACACACATGTAAATGAAATTTTAATAGATATGATATTTTTTAAATCAATATTATTAATTAGAATTATTTACTCTAGTATCAATATACTTATTCCTACCAACCCAACTAGAAATGCCAAGGTGTATTTGCGAGTTTTTTTTAAATAAAATGTGATAATTGAAAATAAAATAAAATGTGACAAGTAAATACAACAATGTTAACGTTAGTTTATAAATAAATATTTCAAAAAGAAATCATTTCTCTCAATAAATTCACGAAACTAAATAAAAGATTTCACCGTAAAGAAGAAAAATATATTTTTATACATTCTTAAATTTTATTTATTCAGAAAAGGCAAATTCTATTTGTAATATTGCCCCTGAGCAATTTTTCCTGCTCCCCATTGAGTACTGACTTGATCACCTATATTTAAGAAAACTTGTTATTAAGATTTTTTAGAAAATTTTTTTTCAATTGAAATAGATTTTATAGAATATTAGAAATTATTAAACACTCATGAAATAGTTCACAGCCATAAAAACCGATCAGATAAAGCAAATATATAAAAAGATCAATTGTAATAACATAACATAATAACACACAATATATAACAATGATGGATATATATTTTTTGTTGAATGTTTATCAATACAGAACTTTTAATAGTAAAATGTTACCAAACAGGTAATGAACGATGATGCCTTCCCCCACAGAAAAAGTTAAAATAAATTTTGATATTATTGAAATACACTAACTTCTGAGATATTTTCCACCCAGTTTATTTGTTTGCCGAAAACTATGTCTATTAGCCATCACTTAAACAGGTAAAAATTCCATATTCAAAGAAAAGATCAACACACATTTCACTTATTATTTACAATCCCATTTAAGTGAAAGAGATAGGTTGGAAAATGGAATTTGTATTCCAGTTGAATTCGTTCTTTACAGACAGGCAAAAAAACTTAAAAACGTTCAGACTATGTTAGGAAAAGTTAAACTTTTTCATCGTATTGAGAATAAAATAAATAAAACTTTATATTTACGAACTAAAGTAAGTTAAGAATGAAGTTGAAGTACAGGGAAAAAATAATTGTCTCTGTCTCAATGCTTGTAACCTCTTAAGAAGTTAGGAAAATAAGGATCATTCTCACTGGATGTGGTTTACACACCTCCGATCGCCGTCGAGAAAATGAGATATGTCAAAAGGCATTCGCATGCAAGAGTCTTTTCTTGATGGAAGCAAAAAATTTTTGAAAAAAGTGAATTTTTTAAAACTGGTTTCATGTTAAAATATGTGCGTCAAATTTTCTGAAAATGCCCATATCTGTCCAAAAGTGCCCAATGCATGTCTTTAAATGAGATTTGTTTTTACCAAAACATATTTCCACTGTCCATATTAAAGAGGCAAAGAGCGGACACTTTATGAATATTTTAAAAATTTTTGAAAAGAGCAATTCTTTTAAAACTCTTTTCATATTAAAATATTACCGTTAAATTTTCTGAAAATGCCCATATCTGCCCAAAAGTTCTCAAAGAAAGTCTTAACACGAGATTTGTTTTTACCAAAATATGATATTTCCACTGTCCATATAAGCAATAGAGTGGACACTTTGTGAATTTTTTAGAATCTTTTGAAAAGAGCGAATTCTCTTAAAACTGGTTTCATGTTAAAGTATGCGCGTCTCATTTTCTGACAATGCCCATATCTGTCCAAAAGTGCCCAAAGTATATCTTTACCTGAGATTGGTTTTCATCAAATCATATTTCTCCTGTCCATATTAAAGAGACAATAAAGAGAACACATTGTGATTTTTTTTAAAAGAGCGATTCTCTTCATCGGTCTTTCTTCTCGTTTCATAAGACACGGTTCCCAGCAGATCACCGAAGTCAAGCATCGCTGGTTGCGGTGAGTGTGCGGGTGGGTGACCACTTGGATCAGTCTGCGTAGGGACCGAGGGTGTGCGGTATTGGTCCTCGTTAAACTGTTCTACCGTAAAGTGCTCGACTTCGCGTGCAGGTCGTCGGGCTACCGAAGCGGGGGTGCCATCCCCTCTGCAGAGGATCAAAATTGTGATGGCATGTCTTCGGATCATCCTCAGGGATGTTTCCCAGACCGTCGCCAATAGCCCATTGTGCAGCTCTAGTGCGACGTAAATGAACAACAACAACAACTTCTCGTTTCATATGAAAATGTGTTCGTCAAATTTTCTGAAAATGCCCATATCTGTCCAAGAGTGCTCAAAGAAAGTCTTAATATGAAATTTTTTTTTAAACCAAAATATGATATTTCCACAGTTTATATTAACGAAGCAATATAGTGCGGACACTTAGTGAATTTTTTAAAAAGAGTGAATTCTCTTAAAACTCGTTTCATGTGAAAGCATGTGCGTCAAATTTTCTGAAAATGCCCATATCTGTCCAAAAGTGCCCTAAGTATGCCTTTACATGAGATTTGTTTTCATCAAATTTTATTTCCACTCTCCATATTAAAGAAGCAATGAGCGGACACTTTGTGAATTTTTTAAAATTTTTCGAAAAGAGCGATTCTTTTAAAACTCGTTTCATGTTAAAATATTACCGTCAAATTTTCTGAAAATGCCCATATCTGTCCAAAAGTGCTCAAAAAAAGTCTTAACATGAGATTTGTTTTGACCAAAATATGATATTTCCACTGTTAATATTAAAGAAGCAATAGAGTGGCAATGAAATAAAAAAAGAAAACATGCCTATAATAGTTTGACTGTACAATTTTTGTAGAAATAAAGATGAATACAAAGATAAAATTTTGTAAGCAATATTTTACTCCATATTCTATAGTTGTGCACTTCTAATTAGTGTACAATATTTTGATATTTCTTTTATTTATGTAATCAAAAGGTAAAAATATTTTGGTTACTAAAATTTTTGAGCTTAAACAAATTTATTTTGCTGCTAAAGTTTTTCACTAAAACAACGCATGGAAGGAAGTTAGGGTTTTATTTTAAAATTATCAAACATTATTTTTGAACAATTAAGTATATGATTAAAAAACACTAAAACTCTCTCTTTTCTCACTAGAGCTTATTCTACTCAGAAAAACCAATTACCACCTGTGTGGTATCAGAACTGTAGTGATTCTGCAACACAATATTCTACAGTTCGACTTAGTCTGTGATCTCAACTCAGTCAGACAGTAAATTATTATTGCAAAAATTCAGCTTAATTTGAAGAAGCAATTATGTTGTACTAGTTTCAGCTGCCAGAACATGCTGTATGCATACAAACTTTGACAGATGATGAAACGGATATAAAAACATGAAAAAAGGAAGAGCGGAAATAATGTAAATTTATTTTACTGAACGAAAAATAATTTTTTTTTCCATCCTTTAAATTGCAGAAGCCATCTCAGTTGTGCAGAAAATAAAAAGAAGTCTACTTTTAAATTCAAGTGATAGGAGAAAATAGTTTTAGAATTTTAAACAGGAAATTTTTGAACAGAATTGAGCAATAGACTGCTTAGGGTTATTATTCTCTTCCAATGTATCTTTTTAACACACATGAGTATTATAAAAAATCTGTCAATTAAATGACTTTAGCAGACAAAAGTTTACAAAGAATTTGTAGAATTACTCAAAAACATAAATAAGCAATTTTTTGTAAAAATAAATAAAGTTTTTATTCAACAATAACAAATATTTTACACTTAATTTATGCAACTTAATAGTTTTGAATAAGCCTGTAAAATCAATGAGATAGAAGTGATGAGGAAATTAAAGTTTCATGTCCAGTTATTTTCCATTTACTTGGATTGTAACAGCATTTACAATCAAATTTCTAATTCATCTTTAAAAGCAGGGAAATTTATTCTTGGCACCTAAATTATAAAAAAAACAACTTATAGGTAAAATGTAAATAAGTATTGCTATATAAAATAAGGAAAGAGAAAAGGAATGATAGATATTATTTTTTAAAGATCAAAAGCAAATATAAAAATAAAATAATGAGAAAAAAATCCAAGAATTAACTGATTTAATGGCAAGAACAAATTTATAATTTTTTTTATATTTAAATATACATTTAATAGCTTTAATATACATAAATAGCATAGATTTTTTAAATGGTTTAATCAGGAGAAGAGATTAACCAGATGAAAACAAAAATGGTAAATGCAAAAACAGTAAAAATAGAACTTTTAAAGCTCTGAAAAATTTTAAAAATAAAGAAATAAAAGATTCTAATGCTACATTACAAAAAGTTACATTCCACAGCTTTTTTGTAACATAGCTCTTTAATGTCAGAAAAAGTAAAGTAAAATAAAAGAGTTTATTGGATAAAAAAAATAATTTATCATAATAGTCAGAGACAAAATTGGGACACAGAAAACGAGAAAATAGCAAGTTTTGTAGTACAAAATAACAATAAACAAATAAACAATAAAAAATAGAGGTATAAAAAAACTAAGAAAGTAACATTGCGGAAAGTTGCATTATCTAATTTATATATATAATATTTGAAGAAAAAGAATGAAGGAGTTATTTTAATAATCTTAAGAAACCATTTGAATTCTTAAGGCTGTATAGATTTTAGCGAAATTGCCTCAACAGTACTTTAATACCAGTGTCACACAAAATAAATTTATTTAGTCAACTACTAAACAAGAAGTATAACTTTCTTTATCCTTCAGAATCAATGAGACAAAGTTGAAAAATGGATTTTCTGCAAATGCAGGAGTGAAGTTTGAAAATTTGTGTGTAGTACATACTGAGTTATGCCCAGAGTTTAGTGTACCTGGGCACAACATATTATAAATTATTGTAATTTTGAACAAACTAGTTTCACAACTGTGCAGATTTTTTTGTTAATTTATTTACTTAAATAATTCCAGCCACATGGAAAAAATATTCAAAAAGTGAATAAAAAACTTTAATAGAATAGATTAAATATTCATATTATTTTATTAAATCAATATTATAGAAAATAATTGGTTGCACAATAAAAATTGAAATAAAAAATAATTTTAAATGTTGGTGTTTACATAAAATAATAATTAGTTTTAACTAAACATGTTGAATATCTTTCACATTAACTCAAAATTGATATATCATATTAGCAAAATAGAACAAACTTGTAAAGGGAAATAATTTATACCTTTTCAAAACTGTGGCAGTATAGACTGGTTAGATTTCTCCTTAAATTCAAAAACATAACATAGTTCAAAAAACAATAGTCCATTTTGATGGTTGAGAGCATGTCGTTTGATTATCCCCACACAAACGATTAAAAGTTGTATCAGCCGGGAAACCCATGATTTCTCTTTCTTCTTGAATACGGAAAGAAAATGTAGATTCATAGGTACCTATAAAGTACCTGCAATATTGAATGCTTTACAGAATTTAAACAATTTACACAAGCATATAAAATTATTTTCAAAAAGTTTTCTTTTAGGGAAAGATTAAGCTAAAAACAATTAAGATTTATATGTAAGTAAATAATTTCAGAATTTATAAACATTCAGTTTTTAAACAGAGAGCACGCCACTTTTTTGTGATTACTTGACATTTCTTTAATAGAAAATGTATATTATCTCATTAAAATTAAGTAAAATAACAGCAATTTTAAATCTCAGCCAAATAAGTTTATTAAAAATGTTATCTTACATTTTAATATACCTTATTTTAATATCAATACTACTTAAAAGAAAATAATTTCTTCTTTAAATAAAAGATTTGGACAAAAAAGATGTTAAACAATGACATGAAATTTAATGAACAATAATTTTTGAGGAGCTTGTGATTTTAAAATGTGATTAACAGACGTATAAAATATCAATTTCTTAACTTTATATAATGTATAATTTTAGGAGTCAAGCTAAGGTATAAAAAGGCTATTAAATAATATAAAAATTACTGTAAAGGAAACAAAGGGGGATATTAAAATTACCCTAAGCATAAGAAAAATTATTAAAAAGATTTCAATTTAGTAAAGAAATAGCTATTTAAATGTATTCTTAAGAAAAAAATTAAAAGCAAAAAAATAATATATAAATTGTAATTTGCTTAAACATTTGAATATTAATTATCCAAAAAATTAATAATTTTTTAAAACTAAAATACTGCAAAAAAAGAAGTAAATGAATACAAGGAAAACTGATATTTAACATAAATTTATGGTCACGCTTGTATTTACTTAAAGAAATATATTAGCAGAACAAAACAAGAATTTAAAAATTTTAAAGTGCCCTTTTCACTTGACTAAAGCACAACATAATGTTAGACAGTTTAAAGTTTACTAGCTTTGAATTGAGCTTTAAATTTACACAATACTATACATAGTCTTTCTTTAATACCACAGTACTTAATTTTTCAATCTCAAACATTGCAGGACATGCACCTATTGATAAAATTTTATTCAAATCGAAATTGTTATGATTGGAATTGGATAGAAATATGAAAAGCCTGAACAAAATATAACTTAAAATAAAATAAAATTAAAAAAGTATCAATCAGCATGAAAAATAATAGGACCCAATTAAATGTCCAAAAAAATTGAAAAGTGATAGTTAATTGGTACCAACGAAATGAAAAATCAAAATATTCAGTTAAAATAAAAATTAAATAATTTTAATTCACATTTTCATAATTTAATTCCTATTTTAAATGAATTGTTGGCTGAATATTTTAAAATTCTCATCAATAAAAAAAAGTGACAACTAATGTAATATACCTTGCATGAGCACATATCCATTGATCAATTATTGCAACTCCACCATCTAATATGTCCTGATGCAACTCTTTCGATGGCACAAATCGCTTTATTTCAGGAATAATCTTCTTTAACTCATCAAACTCTGGAAAGTCAAATTAAATCATTGTTAAATATTTGCACAGGGTTTCAAACATGCAGAAATATATTTTAATTTTTCCAGACAATTAATTTTTCTTAATTTTATAAATTTTTCTTAAATTTGTAAGTTCTGTCATACATTTTATTATTAACCTTTCAGTCCTATCTCATACACGAACATAAAAAAGATTATAAAGTATTTTACTCGTTATTGAAGATGAAAATGAAGAAGCATATTATACCAAAAGTCCAAGTCAGATAACAGTATAGAGATATAACAGATGACACAACAATGGTATTCGTTAGAGTATTGGGTAGCTTTAGTTAGAATAATCGGTAACACTGTAGAAAACACTAGAAGTCAGTTAGCATAAACGACTATGAGGAATTATTATTCCTTTAAAATATAAGTCAAATATTTATAATTTGTAATTGCTATTAATTAGAAATGAGGTTAACTTCACCAATAAATGTAAAATAAAAAATTAGCTTAAAAATATTCTTGAAATTTAAATTAAAATTTTATATCATTTTATCTACATAAATGCATTAATAAAACGAAAAAAAAATTAGTAAGCATTTATTACTCAACAAAAATTGATCAAAAAATTTTGTTTGGAATTACAATTTTCTTTGGTAATAAAAGAGCTGTAATCATTTGGACTTGGCCTCATATACGGAGAAAAGATTTACCAGATTAATAAAATTTCATGTTATGTAGCCACCATGACATAAAAAGAAAAATTACATAATGAACAAACCAAACTAGCAAATTTCTTTTATTTCCTTATTACTCAATTAAAATTAGCAGGCAATTTAGGATAACTGCCTTATGAATATTGAAGTTAATTCCTTTCATGTAAATTAGTCAAAAAAATTAATAACTACACTTTAAGTAACTACAGTTTGAAAGCATTAATTAAATAATATTTGTCCTTGAAATAAAGAAAAATTTAATTCAAGCTTCTTAACAAATTATAAAGGATTATGATTAATAATGTATGCTAAAATAAAGAGCTTTTAAGGCAGTAAACAGGTTAGCCAATAATTAATTACTTGACAATGGAAATGAATTTTTTTTCAAGAAACTTTATGCAATCTGACAAATTTTAATTTATACAAAAAAAGAAAAAAAAATCTTTAAAGTGTTTTAACAATAAATAAAGTTGCTTCAGTCATTTTTAACAAAATTGTCTTGATGTGAAGGAACTATTAATCCAACTTCACGTAAAATGNTTAAAAAAAAAAAAAAAAAAATCATAAAATAAACCTTTATGAGGAAATGGGGAAGGTTAATTAAAAAAAACTTTGCAGACAACTTTCATTAATTTCTTGAATATTTTATTCCTTTTGTTGAATATTTTAAAATTTAACTGCATGGGTGTCCAAATACTTATTGGTAGATAGTGTATTAACTAAATAATTTAACAATTCATAATTTTTATAAATCAGAATAGCTACCTGATTCCGTAGAATCTGTAGCAATAAAAACAAGTTTTAAATTTAAATCTTTCATTTTCTTCTTTATTTGTTTAGCAGCAAATTTAATACTAGGCACTTCCGTAGGTCTGGCCTTTACAAAGTCTCGTCTACGCAAATGGACAGAAATATAAGGTCCTCCAATGGCTTTACGGACAATCTGAGAATTCAACTCGCCAGGTTTTAAAATCGTTTTGCCTTCTTCATCACTAGAATTTAAATGAAGTTTTCTAAAATCATTTCCAATGGAGATGAGTTTTTGTGAGAATACCATACTCCTCCGAACCTAAAAAAAGTTAAAAATATTAAGCAAAATGGTAGACATTAGTGATTTAGCTTTATTAATAATTGAAATACATTGTTTTATTGTAACAGAGAAGTTAGCAAAACAGTTTTAAACAATAAGCATACCATCCAATATTCAGAATCACCAAAAGCATCATGTAAAATCACTTCAGCTCTGTCAATCATTATTGCACTAAAAAATAAAGAAAACTATATAAATAGCACAATTAAAAAGCACATTATCAAACAGATAAGGTGCAACTATAATCAAAAGAAAAAGTTTCAATAATCTTTTAATCATATGATATTTTGTTTAAATGTCATAAATAGTAGTGAAGAGAAGCTTAGTTTGTGAGTAAGAACAAACAATAAACTATTGGAAATGGGAACAACAAAGGATACATCATTTCCAAATAACTGGAGGAAAAAATAAATATTGTAGAATAATAAAATAAGAATTAAAAAAAAACAAACCAAAATGAAAAATGTTAGCCATTTTCAAAATATAAAAGAAGCACTTTTTATGAATAGACATACTCTTTCCTCTCCTGGATTGTTATCTAACTCTAAAAACAAATCAATTTTTTACTATATCTCCAGAACTAATTGCACAAACTATAGAATTTTATGACAACTATTTGTACAACTTAATTACTCAAAAATATTTCATAATTATTATGAATTAACTAGATTTTAATTAAAGAAAAAAATAACAATAAAATATAAGATTAAGTTTCAAAATAATCATTTAGCGCCCTCCCCGCCAAAAAAATTAATTATCAAGACATTATTAAATCTTTACCTGGCAGAAGAATGAAACAAAAATTTTTTTAAAGTTGAAGAATATCCTTGAATTGATAAACAATGAAAGTTCATTGCATAAATTTCATCAAATCCCCAAAACCAGCCATTGAAAACATTTTGAAACTTTCTGTATGGGGGAGGTTCAATGCATTCCCTAATATTTGCACGCTCTTCCCATGCACCATTTGTCCAACCTTCAGCATAGTGTTGCAAATAGTATAAATCATCAATAGCAGGTCCATGCTCTGAAATAAATGAGATTATGATTACAAAACAATTCTGACAGAACTAAAATTTTTGGCTACTATCTATTTTTTATTTTCAGTAAAATGTTCAGCATGTAACTGCAGTCCGAATTATAACGGTGGATTTATTTATTACAGAATTGTTCATAAAAGTTAGTTAAATAAAGTTGCAATATACAAAAAAGGAAAATGCATATTTCGTGCAATGTAGACTAAAGCTTTAGTCAATGCACAATTTTACAATAATTTTCAACTTTACATTTGAAAAAAAAGTTATTCTATTTGCCAAAATGATTAATTAATTTTTTTTTTTACAGTTTAGCTTGATTTTTGGTTGGCTACATTAAATCACAGGTGATTAATGAAATTTTTTATTTGTTTGTATTATAATAGTACATAGATTTCTAATTATGGAGGAGGACACATACTCACTGTCCTTTACCTCAATGACACCAAAATCCAACATACCTTTTTTTTTTCTTCAAGAGTCACAGTTTTATATTTAAAGTACATATTTGTATAACAAAAAAGTTTTTTTTTTAAAGATGTTTTTTTTCATCATATGTTATAATATATAAAAGATCATATGTTATAACATAAAATTAATGTTTTACATTAAGTCTTAAACTATTCATGCAATGTGCTAAGGTACTAGATTTTTGATGATGGTTTAATCATGGTAAACCATCAAAATTTTATGATAGACCTGCTTTATAAATACTAAAAGAGGCTTTTGTACAGTAGATCATTAGTATATTGATCGTAAAAGTAATTTTCGATTTTTGAAAAACATTTTAGGTTATAAGTTTTTTTAGGCATTCAACTTACATTAGTGAAAGACATTTCTTATTTGTAATATAAAAGTATTCAAGTCTGAGTTAAAGGTTGTTAAATTGTAGTCTTTCTTTCCACTTTCTTTCTGTTACTCTGTTTGTCAAAATGAAAAAAGTCTATTTTTCAAGTTCATATATTTTTAAATAAACTTTGTTTTTGTTTTCATGAAAGTTGATGTTAATTCCTATAACCTTGTTTGCGGCTGATTCAAAAGTCAAATTCAATATAGTATTTGTGACTATAAAATGAAAAATACATTATATAGAAGTGGGATTTGAATTAATTTTTTTAAAAATTGCTAAACAAAGTAATCATTATAGAATAAAATAAGCATAAAATATGAGATTATAGCTATTAATGAAACTTTTGAATACTAAGCCATTAAGAAAAATTTCCATGTAAAATTATATGAAATATATATTCCTGTGTTAAAAAAGTATTAATTTCAGTGACAACTGTATAGTGATAAGAAACTAAAAAAAATAAATAAAATAAAATAAAATATCTTAGCATACTAACTTATACCAGACAAATCAATACATATTTTTTTCCTAAAGTTTGGCTAGTTAAAAACTATGGCTAGTTGATGTGAACAAAAATATCTACAAAGTGTCTTTACTAAACTGTAAATAAATGCCAAAATATACACATAAAATTCAAAAATAAAGGAATAGACAAGTAATACCATTTAAAAATTCATGTAGCTCTATTACGGGCACATATTTTTTAAGACTAGTTAAATCAAAGAACATTGACCATTTGATTTGTGACTGAAAGTTAATATTTTTTGATTTCCAATGATATAGAGGGCCCCACGGTGGAAGAACCAAAATCCATTGATGCTCTGTAGTTGCCTCATTCAATTTTTTAACAAGAGTTGCAATTCTCATGTAAACATCTCTTCTCAAGTTGAAACCCTCACCTGGATTAACATCATATAATAGGAATCTAAAAAGAAAAAAAAAGTACTTTTCCTATGAAAGTTATAAATAATTGGATTTTGTATACATGTACATAATGCAATGGTATTTTTTTATTAAAAAAAAAAAAGACCAGGATACGGAAATTTCTCCCTGTAAGAACAATTAGTATCTTGATTTTGATAAAAATCAAACTATCTTAAGTTATTTTGACTAATCAGTCCTGCTATTTAGAACTGCCGATTAGAAGAAAATAATACCAGAGAAAGAAACTCTCAAAACTGTAATGTACCTTTTTGACTTATTCTTAATTGTGGAAAATTGTTTTTCGTAGCAATGGTTTTCGTCATTATTTTGAGTACAAGACTCTAACTGGCAAGTACTTAGGCGAGTAAATAAGATAATATAAAGAGTAATAGCGACGATGCGCATTATAAACAAAATCCTACTTTAAACTTCAAATTTTTAGAGAAAGCGAAAGGCAAAGAAAAATTACAGAAAATAGATATTTAGCTTTTAGCTTTGTCATTTGGAATTTCTGAGCTGAAGGCGACGAGTTTTTATTCGTTTCTTTTTTTTTTTCCAACTATAATTTTAAGAGCATGATTGGCAATAGATGCGATCCCGCTTAATTTTGACGTTTTGTTTGCTACTTTATGGTTTTTATTGGGCAATCGGACCAAATTTTGTAATGTTTTGGTTCAATGAATTTAGTTTTTAAAGGATATTCCTGATATGTTTTGCTTCGCATTTAGATTTTTCATTATACAGATAAATCATGCAAAATTTAACTGCTTTGTCTCCTAATTCAATAGAGATGAAGACAAAAATTGTTCAACCTTTTGATGTCAAAGCTGTTTCTTTTAAAACACCATCTTTTAAGGTTATTGTTAGTCATTAATTTTGAAAAATAAACTTTTTTTATTTTAGTTCATGTTTAAAACAATTTTATTTCTTCCAAAATTTATTATTTACTTGCATGTAGTTTTTCCTAGCAATGATTCCTCCAGACGTGAAAGTACCGATTTTTGGATCTAGGACTTTCAGATTTCTGGGTTATTTTTTTACTAAGAGCAAATTCCTATTATAAATAACAAAAGTACCTTTGCGAATTGGCCTCACAGTTGTATGTTATTCTATATATTTATAAAAAAAATGCCATAAAGTGGCCTATTTTTATTCTATATGGATAAAAAACAAAGAGTTTTGTCCTATGCTTTTCATGAATAAAAAGTTTTAATTTCGGCATTTTTAGAACTTACTTCAAATTCCGTTTTATTAATTATTATTTTTAAACTTTATCTATTTTTATTAAAGCTTTGCGTTTAAAACATAGGAGTTTGAATTGATTTCTTTGTTACAGTAAAGGCCTTAGTTGAAATAGCTAAAATTTCAATTTTCAAATGTGATTTTTTTTTTTAAAAATTTGCTACTTTTCCCCCCCATGGAAACCTAGGTTAAAATAACAGACTTTATGCCCAATATTTTACTTATTTTGATAAAACATTGAACCTCCATTGAAACGAACCCGTCTCTTTTCAATAAATAAATATATAATTTTCTCCTATTTATTACAAACATTTATATAAATTGCACAATGAATTAGTAGTTACTAGGATTACAAATACTAGGATNATTTTTAATCTTTATCTATTTTTATTAAAGCTTTGCGT
This sequence comes from Parasteatoda tepidariorum, assembly GCF_043381705.1. Lineage (NCBI taxonomy): Eukaryota > Metazoa > Arthropoda > Arachnida > Araneae > Theridiidae > Parasteatoda > Parasteatoda tepidariorum. Next base: position 55,318,192 of record NC_092206.1, read on the forward strand.
TTAAAACATAGGAGTTTGAATTGATTTCTTTGTTACAGTAAGGGCCTTAGTTGAAATAGCTAAAATTTCAATTTTCAAATGTGATTTTTTTTTTATTTTTAAATTTGCTACTTTTCCCCCCTATGGAAACCTAGGTTAAAATAACAGACTTTATGCCCAATATTTTACTTATTTTGATAAAACCATGATCTTTTATCAATATCTGTTTATTTAGGTGATTAAAAAAACATTCAAAATAAGATAAAAATAAAATATATGTTACTCAGAATAAATTATGTAAGTTATTTTTTTGTACCAATATCTTGTCTTGTTTCGGTTGAATATTTATGGTATTAAATTAACCTTTTCTTGTTTTTAGTGAAAGTCTATTTTTTATGTGATATAAATCTATTAACAAAGCTTTTTTTTCTTCTTTTAAACTTGGGTATTGTTCAAAATATGATAGATTGAAATGATTTTTATTTGTAAATCAAATAGAGTTGAGCATAGTTATATAAAATTGTATACATTTATAATTCTTGAACTACAATAGCTTGATTTGTGGCCTGCCACATAAATTGTCCTATTCTTTTCATAAAAGAAATCTTATAATTTTCTTGTGGTTTCACTGCTAGGATATTTTAGCAACTGTGCATAATATACGCAAATGCCGTTCACAGAAATTTTTTGGTATTGCTGAAAAGAAAAAAAGGTTTAGATTGTTTTACTGAAGTCAGAAATTAATTAAATAGTTTGATATTATTTGAATATTTGTAAAAATAAAATAAAACTGTCTTATCAATTTCTTTTAACTACCATTATAATAATTTTATCTAATGTATAAATATATCTTGTATTGTTTAATGCTTTTTAAGCATTATTAAAATTTTTTAAAAACGTAAATCATTAATTTATATTTTACATTCTTTTTATTTTAGTGGAGGTGCATGGAAGCATTTAATGCTGTTAAAGCCTATGCTCTTAAAATTTATTTTGAATTACTGTTGTTGATTTTAAACCGTTCATTGTTTTTCTAATTATATAATAAATTTAGGAGGAGTGTGATTTTAGAAATGTTAACAAATAAATTAAGAAAAGTTGGCAAAATTTCATTTGGAACTTTGTTACTCTTTTTGCCTAAGTTATCAATTGTTTTTTAGATATGTGATAGTGAATCTGCAATACACACAGCTTCTTCTCTTTTGCATGTAGCTATTGCATCTGATAGAAAAGTGGTCTTGTACAATGAAGGTTCTTTAGACATATTTTGGGAAATAGATATTGGTAATATTTTTTTTTAATTAGAAATATTATTAACAGAGACATAAGTGATTTTTTTTAAAAATATTTTATCGTATATATTTTTTGTTGTTGAAATATTTCTGTTTTGACTGTTTATTAAAACTGCAATGGCTAAAATGACAAATGGTTTTAAACGTGAAGAAATTTCAAGTTATGCAGAGGTTTGTTTTCGAGAAGAGGCTTGCCTTTTAGAAGAGGTTTGCCAATTCTTCGAATTGGTCCCCTTATATGTTTTTGGTTTCTGGTGGTTTGCTGCCTGGGAGGAGTTGATAATTTTAGCACAAGTGCTGATATTAAAATTCTCTTTTTTCTTCTTTACCATTTTTTTAGTCAAATTATTGAATGAATATCAAGTATTAATTGTTTTAATCATAATAAATACTTATTACATTTTAAGAGCATGTATAATAAATTTATATATAATTATGTAATTAGTAATTGACTTGTTGCACAAAGGACAATAATTAATCGCTTTTGCGTTCATCTGCATCAAATCAGTTAAATATTATGTAAATAGTACACAGAGGGTAAATAAATATAATAAGTGACTTAAGATCAAAAAATATCTCTCTGAATACAAAGTATTAAGAACTTAAACTTTAAAATGACATTATTTTGATATATTCTGAGATTATTGTGCTTCGGAAAAATTCCGGATTTTTTGCTAACCAAGATTTGGAAATTTCTAGAATTCCAATGTCCAGGAGTTTCAAGAATCACATTTATTTATAAAAATTCTTGTATTATTCTTATTCTTGTATTATTATTATTATTATTTAAAAATATTAGAACTAGAATTTATACTTGGCATCTCTTTCATTTGTAATTATTTTTTCTGGTGTAATAAGTAAATGTGATTAGAGATAAAAATAAACTTATACATAATTATTAATTTAAATTATGCTGCATATAATTTGTTTAGAATTTCACGTTGTGAAAATATCAATGATTTAAATTTAGAAAGACATTAATTTTTTGAATTGTGTCATTAAAGATTTTAATCAAGAAATTTTCAGGATTTTTGAGTTGGGTTCACAATCACCAAGGATAAAAAACTGTCATTTATGAAAAGGTATTCTTACCATAAATACAGGTACAAGATATTGAAAGCAGCAAGCACATTATATGAATATAAGCACATTATATGCTTATAAGCAAAAGTACATTTTTCTGACTTAATTTTTCAAGACATTAAAAAAAGTTAGTTCCTATTTCCTTTTTTAATTTGTCAAGGGTTAATAATATGTTATTGCTTGTATAATATTTTAAAATTATTTTAGAAAAATTCTATTTTTTCTATTCATACTTAAAATTTCTTGAAAGCATAACTTTCTTGAGTATTTATTGTATTTAAATGATTTGATTTCTATTAAAAAGAAAACAATCACTGATTTTAAACATTTGATTTAAGTAACTGTTTTTAATTAGGGATGTAACGAATATTCGGCCACTATTCGGTATTCGTCCTATTCGGCCCATTTGCCGAATATTCGGCCTAGCCGAATACTGAAGTTATTCGGCCGAATAATGAAGTATATGCTGTTATTAATTATGCTGCTATTATTAATTATTTAGATTTGTGAAAGCCTTATTGTTGGCATCAAGATATTTAAAATATTACAAAAAATACATCAAGTTGTTAAATTTTTTTTAAAATATAGAAAGTTTAAAAAAGCAAATTTGTTAATATTTATTTCATTTTTAATTTAAAATTTGAAAATTATTTAATTACAAAATTAAAATTTCAAAAGTGAAACTTTTTAAAAAGTTCTTAATTTTCTGGGTTTTAATAATTTTTCTGACAAAAAAGAAAGTTAAGAATACATTTAACAGTAGTAATGAGTTCTTATTTTAAATAAAATAGCATATAAATTACAAGTATAACTATAACTAAAATATGCTATTATTAATTATTTAGATTTATAAAAGCCATATTGCCTTGCTATTGGCATCAAGATATTTAAATTATTACAAAAAATAAATCAAGTTGTTAAATTTTTTTTAAATATACAAAGATTGAAAAAGCAATTTTGTTAATATTTATTTCATTTTTAATTTAAAATTTGAAAATTACTTTAATTACAATCAAAAGAGAAATTTTTAAAAAGTAAGTATTCGGCCACCGAATATTCGGCATTCGGCCTAAAATTTGGCCGAATATTCGGTATTCGGCGCCATCACTATTCGTTACATCACTATTTTTAATTATTTGATTTAAATTGCTAATAGTCTGGTATTGTGAATTTTATATATGTATATATATATATATTTTAAATTCTAAATCTTGCAAAATAATTTTCTATGATATGCAAAATAATTTCCTATGATAATAATGTTCTATTGATATTATTCATTTTCTTTAAGGTTTTGTATTAATCAATCTTTCTATGTTTAACTGACAAACAGTTGAATTTTTTTTATCCATTTGTAATTAAGTTTTTTAAGGTAACTTTTTTGGGACAATGTTTTAAATTTTTGTTTAATGGGATTTAAAATTGCAACAGACAGTTATTTCAATATTTATTGATAGTTACTTTGTGTTAAATTTACATTAATTTCTCAGGGATCTGTTCAAGCCAAATTTACTACAGTTTAGCGGTACCTTCTCAAAGTTAACTTTAGGAGAAACGATAGTTTCAAAAAATAAGTATAAAATGTTCTCATAATGAAAATAACTTTTAATGCTAGTACTGTTAAATGCATTTTTTAAAATTAAATTTAAGTTTAAATTTAACTATAGACAATGATTTTTATGCATTTTTAAATTTGGATACAATTTTAAGCCCAAAATTTTACAATAGCAAAATTGTTTTTTAATGTATGGGGAAAAATACATAGAAATTTACCAGTTAAATAATTTTTAAATGTAGTGACAGTTTTTGAAAATATTTTTTTACTTTACCTTATTTATGTGTTGATCTTTTTTTTATATAAGTTTTAATTTTCATGAATCATGCCTAAATTTTCACAATGTATGTACCTCTTAAAATAACAGATCCCTGCTTCTTAATCTATGCCTTAGCATCCAGTATATGAGACAACAGTTGGTTTAGTTTTATAATTTAATAATTAGATTTTTTATTTTTATGGCTTAACAAAAGAAAAGTCTATGTAAAAATAGAATTGGATTTATCCCTGTTAGTCAGAATTTTTAAATGCAATTTAAATAATTTTTTGGATAATTTTAGTACACATAAATATTAGAGTTTGGTGGATTTTATTTAATGACCAAAATGTGAAGAAATTCACTATAAAAATATCCTATGATATGCAAAACAAACTAAAATTAAAATGTGTAATTTTTCATAAATTAAAAATAACTGAAATTTTAGATTAAATAATTAAATTATTTTTTTTAATAAAATTTTTTGTTTCATTTAGGAGTTGACTTTCTTAGTAAAAATTCTAATTTTTACTTAATTACCTATTTTTATTATAAGTGAAAATCACATTTTCTGCCATAAAGTAAGGCCTGGGTCTCGAATGTTAAAAAGACAACTATCAAAAAAAGAAACATGTTTTTTTATATATATATATATATATTTTACGATACTAAGTTTTGAGGTCACTTTTTTGTTTCATACTTGTTCTACCCACATATGATCATCTTCCTCGTTAGTTTTATAAGTTTATAATATTTATGTACATGCTGAGTATAATGATAGATATGTACATGCTCTGTTTTTTAAAATGTCATCTCTTATTTGTAGGAATTTGTTTTACCACATGTAATAATAAATTTTAAGCTGTTTATACAAATATTAAGAAAAAAAAGTTGTTTTGAACATATTTTATTGAACTCCCACTTTAAAATTTCTGAAGACTTGTTTAAGAATTAAGTTATTCTCATCTAGACTGTTCAGTAAATTTTTAGCATTGTTTTTTTTATCTAGTTCTTTCTATTTTATAGATTCTACTATTTGCATTGCTTTGTCAGAAGACTCCTGTTTTTTACTTGTGGCCCAAAAATCAGGGATTCTTTCATTGCACCACATACAACAAAGAATACTGATTTGGAGACATGTAAGATTTTTTTTTAAATATTTAGTGTAATACTTTGAGTTTCGTACCATACAGAAATGTTACTAAAGTCAGGCAAATATCTTATTAAACAACATTTTTGGCCATTTTATAAATGTTTATATTTTATTTATTTATTTTTTTGAAATTGTTCTTGTGAGTTTTGAAGTTCTTGACTGAGTTATTCATATTTCCAGTTTTGCCAACACATTCTTTGTTAACTAGAAAATGTTGCAAAAGGTCAATATGGAACTGTTTTGTGTTGCGAAAATAAAAAACGTTTATTATCTTCATTTTGTTATTTGGAAAGCTACTTAGACACTTTATTTTTTTAGGTCTCATATAAATAAGCAAAAAATTGAGAATTATTCAATGAGTTTAATAATTTTCATCTAGGAGGAATAAACTGACCAAATTAAATATTATTAAATAAGTTTCATATATTTTTAAACATTTACTCTATGTGTATTATAAAGCTCATATACTATACAAGTCTCATGTTCTTAAGTCTGTTTTACGAACACTTTTCAACAATCACACAAGTCTCTTTTTTCAAAATAAAAGAAAGATATTTTTATTTCCTTTGGGATTTGCATGTATGCTGCTTTGTTTCTTGGCTCAATTTTTAATTATAATTAAAGAGTATTTAAATTCTAAGACTGCATAGAAATGATTAAATTTTGCATCATTGTTGATACTTCATTTAATATCTAAAACAAGAGAAAAGTTAAAATGCAATCAATTATGAAAAATTTGATAAAAATATATACTTTATATACAAATTTGATTAGAAAGTCCTGTTAACTTCTATAGATATTCACACACATAATCACTAATTTTGTTTTCCATCTCAACTTAATTACAAATGCTATTGGTCCGATTGTACACCCTTAAAAAAAAGACGTCAAGCTGTAAAGCAGTAATTTTGGTTTGTATTGCTTTGAAAAAAAAAAATTTTTTTTTTGTCAGTCCACTAATCGTATAATAAAACACCATTATCAGAATTTTGATTGATTCCATTGTATCGATAAAAGAAATTACCATAATATACTTTTTTTTCAATTGCACGAGTTAATTTTCCTATAATGAATTTAACTGCTAGCAATGTGTTTGATATTTATTGTTTCATGCTTGTAGTCTTTTGTTTTCTAAAAATTACCTTAATTTTTTTTTACAAACATATTAAAATTGCTATGCATAATTATTTAAGCTTAACAGATCTGGTATAATTTGCATCCCTCATTGTTTTGAACGGAAATTGATAGTTTTGTTTTAAGTACTAATTTTTATGATTGTTAATTACTATTGTATTAATTGTAAATTACTATTTTTTATTATTTGTAGTTGAAAGAATTTTAATTGTATTAACGATATATTTTTTAAAATCTATATAAATATGTTTTATATAGTATATAAATATATTTTCTGTTTAGGAGTGTAAGAATAGTACTACTTCGGAAAATTACTGTATTGAAGAGATCTTTATAAATGTAGATAATTCAGGTTAGTCACATTATCTCAGATAAGGTAAAAGATCAAAATTGTCTATTCATATCAATTTATTAAATTCTACCTGTATTTATAGGTTTTCTTAATGTATATGTCCTGACAGAAGAGGGTATTGTACTTGATTTCAATAAGTTAACTGCTTCTGACTTACTAAAAGGTACTCTATTATGAATGTTATACTTTTATTTGAAGTTTAAAAATTTTAGTGCATAATAAAATTCTTGCTTTATGTTTCAGAATTACATTAAATTATTGTAAGAGTTTAATAAAATATGTAGAATTGGTGCGAATAAAAGTAAAGTTATTTATGTAATAAAATTGATAGATGGGTTGAAATCATTGGTAAAGTACTTGTATTTGGATATAGTCATGATAAAAATAAGTAAATGATTGAAATGTCGTGATTAATAAAATTCGTTAGGGAAAGTGGTAGTACAATGCTAATGTGGGATAACAATAACCCAATAGGTTCAAAGGGTCACGAAGTGTGAGGTTTGAACAAATTGGATGATTTGGTATCACCAAATTTGGAAAAGGGATGAAACTAAAAATAAATTTAAGATTAAAGATAAAAACGATAAAGTCATGCTATATCCAAACAATATATATGATTTAATACAGTAAGCTGATGTTTCCAATAAGAAAAANATATATATATATGTACCCACTTATGTTCTATAGCAGAAATTGTAAATAGGGAATATTAAAAAAAGCTTAGTCACATCCCATCACCTGGAATGCATAATATTACTCAGCCAAAATAATGAAAAAATAATCACTTGCTGATTAAACAAATTTAGACAAAAAATAATAATTTTAATAGCATAATTACATCTTACATCTTAATATAATGACATCTTTTTATGAGAAACAAAACTTTAAAAAAAAAAAAATGAATAAATTTTTCTTACATTTCTTGTGCATTAATAGTAGATGAAGAAAATGAAAATAATTTTGAGCATAACATTACAGTGCTGCTTTTTTTAATGTAGACATTTGATCAGTCCAAATGAAAAATACTTTCATCTTAGAAAAAATCTTATTTTTTTCTTATTTTGTCTTTTAATAGGTATAATTATTATAAATGTGCGGAGAATTTTTCCTCTGCTTAATATCAAATATCTTTATTTATTTATTTTTTTANTTTTTTTTTATTTTTTTTTTTTTTTACATCTTGAAGATTTCTTTTTTCCACTTGTCTCTCTACATACCAATTAAAAAAAAAGAAAACATTTCGAACAATTCACATGCAAATGCAAGTTTATAATTTCTTAAGATTTAGAATATTTAAAACTTCAGTTTTTTGGTTTACCTAAATTTGGTTGTTTTTTTTTTTTAAATTTTATTTTTAATGTTCATTTGAAATTGCTCAAAAGGTTAAAATTGAGACTTTTACTGTTATAGAAATTTTTAATAATTAGATTTCATATTATTTATTTTTTAATATAATTTTTTTTTATGGTGTTACTGTTTAATTGAGTTTCCTGCTATTAAAAATTATGAAATATATGATGGTAAATATTAATGCAAGGAAGGACAAATTAAAAAAAAGAATAGATATGATTTCAGCCATGAGTGTCGTCTTTTAAGAATATAAAGTCAAATAAATTCTGTAAATAAAGGAAAACGTAAAAGTAAATCTTATTTCTCTTCCATTGATTTAACACAGAATTTAACAGATGAAATTTTTGTTATAATTTTTGTAAATTTTTTTTAAAAAATTGTTGCAACTTAATTTGATAGTGATGTATTTCATTGGAAATAAGCGGAAACAAAAACTTATAGGACATAATGTGTTATTCGATTACATCTTTTTATGGGAACATGATCTTTTCTTATAATTTGTTGCTAATCCAAATCAGTACTGTAGCTGCTCTATGTTATTTGTTCATTTTTGTAAATGTTTTACATACCACTATCCACTTTTCAGGAACAATTGTTATGCATAATACAGGATGTCCGCGCACCTGAAAAATCATGGAAAGTCATGAATTTCAGTATTGAACAAAATTTGTCATGAAATGTCATGATTTTAACAATTTTTTTTAAAAAAATCATGAAAAGTCATGGATTTAGGTCGCCAAAAAATCTAATTTTTAAAGTGGAATTTAATCTCCTCCCCCCAATTTCATGGTGTTCTGAATATCTGAATTTGTAACAAAATCCCCACTCACAGTCATATTTTATTAAAATATTAAATGTTGTTATTGTGTTCTTTCAGAAAATGAAAGAAAAAACATTTCTAGAGCAAATTATTTTTTAAACTTTTGTGATTTCAGAATTTTTGTTATTATTTTTTATTTTATCAATTTAAAATTCTAGCTGAAGCAAGCCAGTCATTGGTGAATTTTTTTATTCCGAAATTAGAACAGAAAAATCAGGAGTATTTCTTTCCTTACCGATGAACAAGAAAATTATCTGCAGAGGAAAAAAAAATTATTTGCTTTTGTATTTTTTTCAGCTATTTTATTGCTTCAACTCTTTTTCTTTACTCTGTTTTTTAAATTTAAAATCTATAAATATGAAGATTCAGAGTATAACTATTTTGGTTATACCTATCATTTCAATGAATGTTATTATAATGATTTTTTAAATTTATTGTTGTGTTTTTGTCAGAGAAAATAGGTAACTTTGTTAAGTCATGAAAAATTCTTGGAATTAGTCATGAAAAATCATGAATTTGAAAATCTAAAATGAAGCAGATACCCTGTATAAACCTGTGATAAAGTTTGTTGAAAAATTTGCTTACAATATTTTTAAGATTTTTTTTTTAAATTAGAATTTTTGCTATTTATATGTTTTAGGATGAATTGGCTAGAGTATTTGTAACTCTGTTTGATGCTAAGCACTTGTTAGCCCCCCTACTGTGGAACATGTTCTACAAAGAAGTAACTCTATTTTATTTACATGAATTTGCAAATTTGCTATATGATGTGTGTATGACTATTTTAGAGTAATAAA
>NC_092206.1:55328496-55360921 GCF_043381705.1 Parasteatoda tepidariorum
CGAAGCTTTTTGGTTGTGATTGGTCAATTCATTTTCATGTGACGTCACAGTACCCTCCTCTTTGGATATTCATGGGCAAAATTCTGTATTCATGAAATTAAAATAGTTCTTCAATATTTTGATAACTGTCAATTAATGGCCTATTATATTTTGGAGAACTTCGTGAATTTATATTTCCCAGGCAAGATTGAGTTCTATTTTGGAAGATTAAAATTGCCACTCGAGTGTAGGAACGAAAATCAGTTTAGAACTGCTTTTGAGTCTTCGGCCCACGGACTATTGAGGCAGTGGGAGTTTCGGGGATTACACAAACAATTACTCGAGTCACAGCGGGTCGTTGCAGATGACTGACTAAGTCGCTAACTAACTGATCTTCGGGCGGCCTCGCTTGTATTTATACCTACCTGCAAGGATTGTTCGGGAATTGGATTTTTCCGGTTCTTTCCAGAAAACAGAACAATGAATCGAAAATGCGAGAGTGTCTGGAAGTTTCGAGCGAAGATGAGTCATCTGTTTAGGTCGGATGGATTTGTCCAGAATACTATTGTGTTTTGAATATCGCCGCAGGTAGTTTTTATGCGGGTCGTCACATTACGAAGTAAGAACGCGTTCAAACATTCTCACGACGGCACTCTTAAACGGGCCGGATTAGACCTTTCCGCTGGCCGGACTTGGCCCGCGGGCCGTAGTTTCCCCATCACTGCTCAAAAGTAACAAGAGATAATTTTTTTCTGCTTTTTTTAAAAATTATTCCATTTTTTTTCTTCTGAATTTCCTCCCAAAATATAAATTTTTTTAGGTTTTTTCTTACCTATGAAAACCTGATTTAAAATTACATTCACACTTTAAAATCTCACATTACAAGTTTTGCATTAACACTGCGTAAAAATCTCACATCTAGATTCATATTCACACGATCTAAAATTACACCTCACAATTCATTTTCAGATGATTTAAAAATCTCACATTGAGATTTATATTCACAAATTTTTTTAAATAAAATCCCTCACCGATATTCTTCATAAAATGTTAGTGATGTTCTTTTGTTCTTGCTTAAATTTCAGAAATTTTTTCTATTCCCTAAAATTTTTGTTGCATACTTAAATGCAAGCATTTTTGGAAATTGATTTTTAGTTTTNTACTTAAAAATCAATTTCCAAAAATGCTTGATTTTTAGTTTTTTTTTTTTTTGTTTTAACAAACTATGAATGAACAAAAGAAGCAATATTTATTACACTAATGTTTACACTATTTCTGGAAATTGAACTATGAATTTAAAAAAAAAAAAAAATGCTAGATGGCCTCTTTAAAAATGGAATAGAATATGAAATTTTTTTTTTTGCATTTCAGAAATTTTATACAGAACACTGGCAGACTTTGTGCTTGTATTAGTATACATCCGAAAATTCTGATCATGCTCATAAATTTTTTTTTATGGAAGAGTTAGTGTTTGAAAATAAAAGCTGAAGGCAGTTTTCTTTTTTTCCCCCTATTTGTTTCTCCATTTTAATATACATAGATTATTGCCTTAATTGAAAAACATGCATTATACTAATTAGTTTATATTTTGCATTTAGTTGTAAAAGTGTCATTTGTCTTTATTTACTTATGATAGACCATATTTGGTTCAGTATTTATGGACTTTTTAATTTTTTTTCTCCATTTATAATGAGATTAAAATTAAAGATCCACTGCTGAATATTTCATCTATTATGTATGAAATTTTCTCTGAATGTATTATTATTTCGTTTACTTTATTATTTTATTAAGTTTTCCTCTTTAACTTGAATTAATTTTAAGTGTATGATATTTCAGCCGTTGAAGAAAATGGTGTCTCTTCAAGAGAAAATGTAAGGATTTGTTTTTTCAAATTATTCATTAGTTTTATTTATTATTAATAATTACAAGTCATGCAGTTTAGTTGTATAGAATATGGTTACATTAGAAAAAAAACAAAAATAAACAAGCGTTTATGCATAAAATATATACATTTCTTAAGTTCATTTTTCTAAAGTTTTTTTGGATTTATCCTTATTTATTAAGACTAATGAATGTTTAAAATTTGTTCACTAATAGTGAGTGTGACATCCATTTTTTAATATTTGATATATATAATTTTTCATGTTTAAAAAAAAAATTTTTTTTTTGTTAATGGTATTTCAGATCTTGAACAATTTCTTATTGTTTGCAGTCCTTGTAAATGTTATTTAAATTGATTTTTCAATGGTTTATTATTGGGTTCAGGTCAGGTGAACTTTCAGTTTAATTTATAACTGGATTTTCTTGGAATATTGAAACTATTTTGTAGCTTTTGCTGTGTATATGTAAGTAAGGTCAGTCTGGCTGAAACATTATTCTTTCACGAGTAAATATTCTGTTCATGTTAAGCGGTAATTTTATAGTGTCTCATAGTTTTCAATGTTTTAATTACCTCACATAAATGCAATATCATACTTTCCTTACTAACAGAAAGATACCCAAATTACTCTTGAGCTTTCTCCAATTTGCTTACTATATTTTACAATGTGCTAGAAATATTCGTAAATGCTAGATATCCTTTTTCATTGGATCTCTGAACTTCTTTGTTCCAGGTTTGGTGGCTATTTGTAAATTGTAAGCAAATGTCTCCATGTTGCTTCTTTAACTTAAGTCTTGTAGCCATTTTAACATATGTGGAGAATAGTCTTATTTTTTACTCTGAGCTATGTGTACATGGGTAGGCATTAACTTTGAATGGACAGATGGCTTCATGATTTTAGAGAGTGAAGAGCTCCAGGAGTTTTGTCTGTTATTTTGATTGTCTACTTATCTTTGTATCTGTGTCTTCCTTATTAAATGTGTTTGTGAATGTCTGGTACTCGCTTTCCTTTTATTCAGACCTGCTATGAAAGCATCTAGTAGACGTTCACCCATTAAGTTAAATTTGGAACTGACCTCACACAAGAACTTGTTTAATATTTTTGCTGTTTTGTTTTTTTGTATCTCGCTGACCCAGATTTTGATCCAGGAACATCGCCTAAATTGAAAATTTGTCTGCTTAGTATTTTCTATCGTGCAATGCAAAATATCATGGTTTTCATATAATACTGTTTATAAATGTGACACTAACAAGGTAAATCTCACATTCTTAAATCTCATAATATTTAATTCCATACTATTATTGAATTTTAAAAAAGTATGCTTAATACATCTGGATCTCAAAATCTTGCAAGCATTTCTGACCATCCAATTCCGTAATTGAAATTCTCTCTGTGTCATTTTTAATCTATGTCATATTGTTTAGTCTTAAAAAATTATCAAAATCAGCAAGCGACTTGTTTTTGGAAAATTAACTCATACTAAATAACTTAAATTTGAAATAATGAGGCGTCAAATTGAAATTTTAAATGAGTGCCTTAAAGTTTTGGGACAACGTCAATTTAAAATTTTTTCTATACTGACTGTTTTTGATAGCTTAAAAATTTTTCTGTAATAATTAGTTTAATGTCCTAAAACCCTCTGAATATATATTTTAGTATTTTTATCAAAATATTTTTCAGCTGTAATAATTTATTTTAATTGGGGTACCTTAAAGTTAAATATTGTATTAAGTGTAGAAAATAGTGTATTAATAAATAATACTTAATTCATGGAAATCAAAAATTTGTTGTTGATTTAATTTTCCATAAAATATAATAAGACTTTATTTTTTAAACCTTATAATAATAAAAGAATGTTTTTATTTATTTAATACTCTATCTGCTTTATATATTTATCATTTATGTATTTACACAAATATGTTAATAGTGTTTTCCACCCTACAGAATATGCCATTCAAAGAATATGATTTAAAAACTCTGTACCCTGGTTATAAAACTTTTAGTGTTCTGCGGTTCTACCGGCATTCATTTCTTGTGGGCTTTGTTGGGTTATCAGCCAACCATGTTCCAGAATTCCCAGATTTTTTCAACATCGAAGATATGGTTGATGGTATTGTGGAGGTGAGCCATTCTATAGATTATAAAAATAATAGAAGTCAATATAGGTAAAAAAGTTTTGTTCTTATTTTTCAATTTGAGGTTGAAACAATTTCAATTTGCCATGAACAGTTTTGTTATTTCGTCTCATACTTTTTTCTGTCAATTAAAAAAAGCTTTTTTTTCACTTAAAAAAAACTTTTTTAATGCATATTTACATAAACTAGTAATTGCTAACTATAATTTATATATCTACTTATTTCTTATGTTTCCCTTTTTTTCTTTTTCTTTTTTCCCTTTAAGTTTAAATCAAATGAAAATAGAAATTAGCTTTTTAGTTTTCATTTATAAGATTTTTATGTTTGGAATGTTGTTTTAAAAAAGGATAACGCTCATCTAATAGTAGTAAAGTAAAACCTCTATTTTACTTTGTTCATTAACTCGCTTCATACATCATTTTCATCTGGAATAAAAATATTTGCCTTCATTTATAATGTTAAAGTATCCTCCGTTTTACGTTACCACTTTTGTGAAAATCCAACTTAATGTATTTTTTTCAGAAGAGGTCAAAACCATTTGTCCTCAATGACGGCTATCGCAATACTTTTTGCATGTTACAGTACAGAACCCGTTATCCGGAATTCAGAAAACCGGAAAACCAAAAAACCGGAATGAAATTCAATAAATTCCCCCTTCCCCCCATTTTTTTAAAAAAATGTTTTTTTCCTCATAACATTTTAGGATTTTTCTTTCTTTTTTGAAAGATGTTTAACTTACCATCATTTTGGAAATAATCATTAGTGTATTACTTCATTGTTTTTTCTTTTTAAGATTATTTCCAAATTTTAATTTTTTTTTAGTTGGGTTTTATAAAACAAAACTGCTTTTTGTAGCTATTCAGAAAACCGGAAAAATCAGTTATCCGGAATAGTGATGGTCCCGATTGTTCCGGATAATCGGTTCCCTACTGTATTTTAATAATTAATTTTTTCTTTGTAAGAGAGATTTGTTTCTTAGCTGTTTGAAGTGATCGGTGAGAAGGGGTCACCCACTGAATCAAAATCAGAAGGGTGGAGAAATGGCTATATTTTATGGTGAATTGTAATTTCATTGTTGTTCTGCACAACTTTCTTACTGTTGCTGTCAATTAGTTTCTAACCTTGCAAGTATTTTGATATGCCTTATTTTTATTTAAAAAAAAAATGCTTCAAACTGTAAAAAACAATTTAAAGTTAAAGATTATTTAAATAATAAATATTTTAAAATAATTTTCTTATTTTCAATAATTTTTTTTCATTTTAATGAAGTTAAGACATTTTGAGTTTAAATTTTTTAACATCAATGGCGTAAAATTTGAAGACTATTTTTGAAATATTTCTTAAAGACAACTAAGGAATCTTCTAGACTTCATCAGAACTTGCAACAGATCTTTTAAGTGTGCAGGTTAATAATTGTTATCGGATGTTTGGATTTTATGACTAAACTCGAGTAATACAGTGCTACTTGAGCCAGCCAAATACTATTGTTCGATCTTTGGTGTGGGATCTTTGTTCTATAGATTTTTCATGAAATACATATGTATTAACATGTTTTTGGATTTTAATGTCTGATCTTTTCAGTTTTCATTAAATTTAATAGACTGCTTTTTAGCTTTGTTGTTTTCTATACCTTTCAATGAAGATTTTTTTTTCACTTTTTGAATCACTTAGTTCTAATGCGATTTAATTTTCTGCTTTTCTGTACATAAAATATTATTCGTTTTTGGTGCAGTATTGCAATTTCTGTCAATGCATTAATGTTTGTTTATTGTTTTAGCCTAGTTGGGAACACAATCCAAAGAATTTGAATCTTCCCAAGATTTTTGATTTGAGTGGTGAGATTGTTTCTGAAATTCAATAATATTAAAAATTTTAAATAACAATTTAACTAAAGTGGGATAAAATAATAATTTTTAATAAATTGTTTTAGTTTGAGGATAATTTGCTCATTTGTGCTGCATATGATACATGGAAAGCAATTAATATTTTAGCTCACGAAAATAGATAAATAAAAAATGTAAAGTGTATCTATTCCTGAAGTAGCTTTGTATTTAAAAGGAATGTATAAAGAATTGTTAATCTTATTTATATAAAAAAAAACTTAAACTGTTTAACAAGTTTTCTGATTGTTATATAGTTTAAAGAGTTTTTTACGCATTTGATGTGTATACTACTATCGTACTAAATCTATGTTTAATTATCGATGTTAAAGTAAAAAGTTGGAATTTTAGTACAAATAAGTTTCTTTTAAAGTTCTTTATGTAAGAATATTGATAATAATTCTGTAATACCTTCAAATAAATATATATATTTTCTATTAATCCTTAAAATATTTTGACTCACATTATCAATATTAAAGCTGGTTTGTAATTTCTTTTTATTTGGTAGGTATTAGTTTTTTTTTCTCATGCCACCTATCAATATAGCATATTTTCTTGCAGTTAATAGCCTGTAACTGTTAAATTTGTATTTTCTATAATCATTTTTATAAATAATTTTAACTGAAATGAGCATAAATAAGTTGCATCTATTCAATCGCCCAAGAAATATACAGTTATGATACTTTCTGTTAAATTTATAAATTTGAGTGAAAGTATCTTTTAATCCTGAACAATTGTAATCGATTTAATATATTAAGATGCCAAAATGAAAATTTATAATATTTTTCTTTCAATATGTGTTTATCAAGTCTCCTTTCTTTTATCATTAGAGATCAGTATCTTGTAAAAAAAATATTGTTTATTTTCATCTTTTATGTATGGCGTATTATGTCAGGTCTGTCAAACAAATAAAATAATTGGCTTTTTTTTTATTCCTTTAAAGTAGTTCTCTAATATAATTTTAAAGGAACTTTATTATTCTCTCTGAAACTTTTTTCTCTAAAAAACTTTTTCTTAAAGAGAACCTGAATATGAATATATACCTTAAATATATTTTTGTTTAAATATTTAGATTAAGCGAACAATATATTACTCTTTCAAGAATAATTTTTTAATGAATTCTCTTAAAAAAGATATTTTTGTGCAATAAAGTGTTTTAATATTTTCCATATTTTCAATCTGATTTTTTTAAGGTATCAAATGCAAACAAAAGGCAGTAAATAGTAGAGATGGGAGATATATTTTCCTTCTTCATGGAAAGGTAATTTTATTCATATATGATTTTATAATCTTCAAAATGAAACTATTAAGTGATTTAAATCTGATTTGTCTTATCTGTAAGTTGTAATCTTTTGTAAATCGTTTTAATAAGATTGATTCATATTTATTGCTTCAAGATTAGTTTTAAGGCAATTTTCAACGTAATAAAGTATTAATAAATAATAAATAAATAATGAATACCTATCTTGAATGTTCAATCAAATCAATAAATGGCTAAAGATGTTTCCTTACTTTATTATTATAAAAAGAATTTGAAAGTTTTAGAAACAAAATTTTTTTATTGTTACTGACTATTTCTTTACAAAGACTATTCAATGTAAACAAGTCATGCATGATGAGATGCAATCTTTTTATGGCGGAATAAAACTGTATAAGCTTGTAACAAAGAGTTTTTTAATGAATTTGCTTTGATTGGAGTTACCTTAACTTGATAATTTTTTTTTACCTTATTGTACATATTTTAATCTTCATTTTATGTTAAAATTGCAAAAATTTGAAAAATAGTGCTTATATGTAATGTTTATTACTTATTTTTTAAATTATACGTAGCTTGCTATACTCATGAGTGTAAAAAAAAACAAAAAAATACAGCCAAATTTTATTCGGTTATGATATTTTTGTACTTCGTAAATGTAGTTTTCATTGCACATACCATTTTTAAAGAATAATTTTTTTTTTACAAAATGGTGATTTTATGAACAAAAGTTTGGGATTATTCAAAACCAGCCAACCCAATTGAAAAAAAAACCCTCTGTGGAACATAAACTATATTTATTATGAATGTTGTGTCAAAATTAACAGTATATCGGTTGAAAATTGTACTAGTTTGAAAATTTGTACTAGCTTGAAAATTTGTACTAGCTAGAAAATTGTACAGCAAATAAGCGAAATAATTTTAGAGTAAATTGTGTTTAAAAGTTTTGGATGAGATGACAAAAGTAAGATTTTAGGAATTAAAATATATTATTTTCTTTTTACCTTTTTTTTAAAATTTGTTATTTTTTATAGCTTTGAGTCAATCTTTTATTTTCTTTTATGGATAACTTCGTTTTTCTCCCATTATCTTTGTTTGGTGTTGAATTACCGTTTGGCGAGATTGTATTGCGCCAGCCATCGTTCATCATAATGTAACCTTTTGAACTACTCACTCTTGTTCTTGTTGATTGAATTGTTAAGAGCGTATGGTCGTTCTCTAATGCAAGTTCATGCGTGAACTAATTAATTACATTTGTTAAATAAATATTTGTTAATTATTATACAGTAAACATTACCTTCAATTTTAACTATTGAGCTAATACAGGACCGTACAATCTTTTTTATATAACTAAAAATCAACAGCCCTAAATAAAACTTCTTTTATCATTCTTATTGGGAGGTGATATTTTTTCAGTAAATATGATAATATGAAAAGCTGGTCCCGCAGTGGACTGATCGTTAAGACACGGTTCTCAGCAGATCACCGAAGTCAAGCCCGCTCAGGTCATTGGGCTATCAAAGCAGGGGTGCCATCCCCTCCGCAGAGGGTCAAAATTGTGATGGCATGTCTTCGGATCATCCTCCGGGATGTTTCCCAGACCGTTGCCAATAGTCCATTGTGCAGCTCTAGTGCGACGTAAATTAACAACAACAACAATATGAAAAGCTGAAGTTTGAAACATTAAAAATTATATTTTCAATATATCTTCTCTCGAATTTTTTTCACACTTAGCAATTTGATTTTTTTTTTAAATTCACTGATCTATAATAATTACTTGGGACAACTATTCTTTTTTTCCCCCTCCTTTTATGTAATTACTTTCTAATTTGTACATATTGTTAAATTTTAATTTTTCCTTTTTACTAAGGCATAGAAACTTTTCATAAAAATAAGGTTGCATTAAAAATTAAGATCTTTGGATACTAGATATGCAAAAAGTATTGATACTAGAATCAATACTTTTTGCATATTTAGAATTTGCTGATTCCTGTGCATTCCGGATAGTTGAACATTAGCTGTAAAACTTTACAAAATTAATGATTTATCTTATTATTTTGATTGAGAAATATGTTAATAAAATTATTTTATTTTTAGTGTAGTTTAACAGTTATTTGTGCGTATACTGAACTTATATTGTCAACATGGAGAATTGAAACTGAAGACAAAGCAATAGAAGATTTTACATTGCATGAGTCATTCAATCAAAACAGGTACACGTGAGAAAATTATTTTGTTACAGAAATGTGAATGTTTGACTCTTGGTCTTATCAGATTGGTTTTCAAATTAATGTTTAAACAAAATAGTTTGTCTAATTTCAAATATGCTTATTTCATTTTGTTTTTGTTTAATATTCAAGCTTTAATACTTAATTTTAAATATATTAAGGGATTTCATTTAGTGAGATTACCTCTTATTTTCATATATTATATATTCAGTATATGACTGCAAGGTTGGCATAATTTTAATCACTTGATTCAAATCAATTATTATTTCATTATTATTATTTCAATTATTATTATTTTTTTAAAGCTTAAATGTTAGTTTAAGAAAATGTTTTATCCAATATAGTTTATAAATGTTTTTAAGGTTGTGATTGTTATTATTATTATTTAAGTTTGATTTCATTGAGGGTGAAAGTTTTATCTGGTGAAATAATGAAAAAAAAAAAAAAAAAAAA
Organism: Parasteatoda tepidariorum; assembly: GCF_043381705.1. Classification (NCBI taxonomy): domain Eukaryota; kingdom Metazoa; phylum Arthropoda; class Arachnida; order Araneae; family Theridiidae; genus Parasteatoda; species Parasteatoda tepidariorum. Next base: position 55,338,307 of record NC_092206.1, read on the forward strand.
AAAATTTTTAAAAAAGAAAAAAGAAAAGGTGTGGTTAAAGTGGCATTAAACTTTAAAATTACAATTTTTCATTAGATGCATGTGAAATAATTTTCTGTTTGAATATGTTTTGGTTATAACAATTAAGTTTATTTAAATATTAAATATGTACTCATTGTATATAAGTAATGAAATTATATACAATAACTACTTATATTACAATAAGTACAATTTGTAAGGATGTTTAGCCTGAATAAAAATTAGGACTATTCATTCTGTGGTTAGTAATTAAATCATAATTTTAACCATTTTGGTTGAAAATATAAAATATTAAATATTTTAATTATTATACTTTATTTGAATTAAGTATTATTATAAATATAACTCATCAAAGTTCTGATAGGTGAATTAAAAAAATTTTAACTTAAAAACAAATTTTTTTTCCCTTCCCTTTTCGTGAAATGATTTTTGAGTGATTTAACATCTCCACCAATACCAATCATGGGATGGAGGGACCCTCCAAGACTTTAAGTCATTGTTTTCCTGCTGGAGTAAAGCTCGTCAAAAGTCAATGAGGCAACTGAATACAATGACTCAACCGAGCCCTGCTTTGCCAAGTCGTCAGCGACCCCCTCACGTCCTACTGACTGCCTCAACGAGGCTAGAGGGTGACACTGGGCGAAGTACATCGGAAGATTTTCTCCTGGCAGGTCCACCCTAGGTGTGAAGGTCAGACCAATTTGCCCTGCTAAAGTCAGTAGGCATGGGAGCCAAGTCAGGCTGCTACCCTTTGGGCGCTCCTTAAAAAGTAGATGCACAACCCCCTACCCTATCATGAGCTCTGCTTTAAAAAATGTTTGATTGTAATTATTATTACATTGTGTTGTAAATCTAAGACAACATAGCCAACCAATTGGACTTTTTTTACTTTTTTAAAACATGAGTTTTGGTGCCCTGTCTCATATTATTTGTGAGGTAGGTTACATTATTTGAGACTAGATTCTAATTTGAAAACCTGTTAACTTCTTTATTGTATTTTATTATTAATTCCTATTTTTGCACAAATTTTCTTCTTATGTAATCCTCTGTTATGCCCTAATGTGTTTTTATTTTATTTTAGTTTTGTACATGGTTGTAAGGTTGGCTTACTAGTTGCATCACGAATAACACATAATTATAAGTTTGAAATCAGGAATTATCCATCATTTGAAACAATTTATAGTGTAGAACTTTCTAATTATGTGCAATTAGTAGATAATATGCCAAATCAAGTACGATATCTTTTCATTTTTATATTGTACTATTTAGATTTCATAAAAATTTTTGTTTATGGACTTTAACGAAATATTTCAGGACTGTTGGTACATTTTTGATGCTACTGTGTCTTCAGATGAAACTGAGTAAGTAGTAAAATCTAGATCCATTTTTCTTTTATACTTTTTATTTTTATTTGGATGTAATAACATATCTTAAAGTATATAGAATATATAATTATCATTGACAGACATTAATACTTATGCAGTTTGTATGAATAATAAATATTAATTGCTAAAATGTAAATAAATGAACTGTAGTAACTAAATATGATAATGTTGCAGGTATTATCAATAATAAAGATTTTGAATTCCAGAAAGTCTGATCTTTAGTGACAACAAAAAATATAAAATATGAGAATATCACATATTTTGGTAGCGAAAATGATCAAATATATATTGTTAATTCATATGAACTTGATTTGGGTAGTGAAAATATCGTCCAGTATTGGTGGCAAAAAAAAAAGTTTATTGTATTGCCATATTAGTCCTGTTTATGACATTTTAAAAGATCATTGAAAATTATGCATATAATAATTTTTCCACTACTATGTAGCAATTCTTTTTTTTTTTTTTTTTTTACATTAATTTCCTTATTTGGGCACAAAATAATTTTTTTTCAAAATTGTAATTGTTATTTGAAACTTTACAATGAAACAAAGTGCCACTTGTCAGCTAGCTAATCTCACTTATGAATGAAAGTGCTTTCTGTGAAATAGAATTTTTTTGTCTTGTCTTTATGGATATAAATTGTCCTTATGGATATAGATTAAAAATATTACAAAGAAAAGTGTTTGATGTACTAAATTTTAGACAAATCTATTAGGAGAAACTTATTAAAAAAGTGGTTGTGATGGTGTTAATATTTATAGCCAGAAAATCACTCTAGCACTGAAAAGGATCAGTTTTTCTTTTCCTATTAATTTAGATGAAAGTTTACTTTGTAAAAAATGTAGTTCTCAAGTTTAATACATTTATACCTAAAATGTAATTGATTNAAAAAAAAAAAAAAAAAAAAAAAAAAAAAAAAAAAAAAAGCTTTTATAACTCTCATTAAATTTGGAGTTATTTTTTTTTTTTTTTGCAGAAAATCGAATCTTAATCCTGGAGTTCTTTAGTTACTCAGAAATAATAATAAAAATTAAATAAATAAAAGTGACATGTTCCTTTTTGAAATATAAATACTTTTCTTATTTAAATAATTTTCTTACATAAATAATTTAAGAACATGATATATTTTCATAAAAAATTGAAAGATTTACTGTATATCTTGGTGCATAAGTCTAGGCCCTATTTTTGTTTACGAGATAGCAAATTTTTGATATGTCTGGTGTATAATTTAATTACTAAGAAAACTAAATGTAAAAAATTCTAAAATTAAAAAACGAAAAAAAAAAGTTAAGAAAACAAAATTTTCTAAAGTTTAAAACAATTAACATTGTTCTTTATTAATATTGCCCTCAAATCATATTAGATAAGTAGCAAAATGTTGATTCAAATGTTTTTGTAAATTCTTTTAAAACATGTGGTATTTTAAATTCTTTTTATAAGGGTGAAGACAATTTATTGTAGGACTTGACACACACAAAGATTAAGTAGAATCCATTGCATATTGGAATTCGTATTACACTCTGTTAACATTATTGAATCAGTCACAGGCAGTGTCTGGAATCTTTAAAATTATGTTATGTTTTAATTATTTATATTTATGTTATGTTTTAACAGTTGTAGTTGTGTTATATTTTTGAAAAACTCATGAATATTTGTCTTAATTTTTTTTCTCTCTTAATTTATTTTCTGAATGTATTTAAAGTAATTTTTTAGAAGTAATTTTAAATAATATTAAAGAAAATTGCAAATATTTTTTAGAAGCAATTTTGTAATTTAAATATATGTGTATATGTCATATATGTGTATATGTAAAGAAAATGATGTGAGAAAAGGCAATATTAGTTGTACATAGCTTATTAAAAATACTTTTTGAAAGGGGCAAATTAATACAGAGTTATTCATATCTATCTAATTTTTTTAATGCATTGATATTTCACGCTGAATGAATGTCCAAATTAATTACCAGCGTATAACTGGACCTTTTGATTTGTGTGCAGTTTTTGGGGGTTTGAAAAGCTGACCTATACATCGGGATATATGGTAATATATTTTACACAAAAAAATGTATAAATTAACCACTAATTAGGGAAATTTTTGTTTAAACCGAAGTGAATTTTAAAGGCAAATATTGCCTTTTATTTTGCTAGTGTATAGAAATATAGAAATAAATAACAACAAATAGAATTATTCTTAATTTATAATTTTGAATTTTTTCAGAAGTATGTATTTTATTTTTTTAAATTTTTTTCTATTTAAAAATGTGTGTTAATTAGAGACGGGGTGATACTTTAACTTCATTTGGATTGTCTTCCTTTTCAATAAAATATATTTTAAAATATATTGATATATTGATGACTTCAAATGTTATTTATCGGACCTTTATTGTTGTAGATTGTTTTTAACTTAAGTGAAAAAAAAAATATTTAGCATGAATGCCCTTTGCTCATATGCATTTTTAATAAAAACATGAAAAAGTAAGATAATGTACAGGAAAAATTTACATTGAATTTTATATTTAACTTACACAAAAAGTTATTCCAAGCATGTTTATTTGTAATATTTCTGTTTTTCAAAGTAGTATTTTTACAATAATTGTATGAATCTGTGTAATGTAATTGAATCATTTTCCTTCTAATTTTGTAATAAATTTCTCTCAATTTCAGCCAAAAATATGTCAATCAACCATCGATTAAAGCTATTTTTGAAGCTTCACCTGAATCAAGGTATTTAACTTTTTAATGTAATATTACAATAACATTTGTATCACCTAGTTATTACCTAGTGTTTCTCAAATACTTTCATTAAAATGAACATTAAACTTCTGTTTAAAGCAAATATTGCAAAAATTACAAAAGACCAGTGTTATTTACAAACATTGCTCTCTCTCTCTCATTTTTTTTTGAAAAATCACGATAACCGTAATCAGAGCAATTAAAAAACTCTTAAACTGAATTTCAGAGAAGTTTTCACAAAATTTATTTCTCAGTAAACTACTTAAATTGCAAAGTGCTGAACATGAATTGTTTGAAATTTTAGTGCATACTGTAGCATCTTTTTGCATGTGACAAACTATTTTTAAATTTTTTTTTTAAATAGGGTTTAAATAATTATTTTTCTCAATACCTAGAATTATTTTCTAGGTATTGAGATAAAATAAGATTAAATCTAATTTTAACCTTATTTTATCTCAATACCTACCATATAAAGAACCTAAAATTTGTCCTTCATCAACTTTCAACTATCATAATTTATCGCTAGAGAAAACTTTCGATTTAAACTTATAAACCACGTGACAACAAATCAAAATGTACCACAGGTGGTTTATTTGGTACTAGGTGATCTGCATTTTTTTCCCTCACCATTTTTTTTCTATTTATTTTTTTAAATGATCTTATTTTGTTGAAAAAAGGATGCAATAATGCTAAAAATAGGAATGTAAAATTTTTCACTGAAATTCCCATTTCAGTGAAAATAGGAAGTTACATCATATTTTACTAGGTTCATGTATAATAGCTTAGTTCCAAATTGAAATTTATCAGTGTGCTATTTTATTAAAGTATGGTTACAAAATAAATTATAAAAATTATTTTCTTATTGCAAGTAACACCTGATTGTATGCAAGACTTTTTTTTATGGTCGTTCAATTTATCTCTTCTAAAGAACTCTATAAATTAATGAACGATTATATAACTCCTTTCAATGCATGTTAAAAGTGTTCTGAATTATTATAACCCATGAATCAAGTTGCAATTTATTATGTTGAAAGGTGACATTGAAAAGCTTTTCTTCTAGAACTGTTATTATAATAAAATTTTTTTTAAAATTCCGGAAGTCTTACACAGTTGAAAAACTATTTTCAACTAAGCTAAGGTCAGGACTGAGTTAGAATAAATGTTTTAAAAAGGACTGGAGACATGGCCGAGCAATTAAGAAAGGAAGCATTTGGATGAAAAAAAATTATTTTGATGAGTCAGGTTTTGTTTTATTGATAATTGTTCAGATAAAATATTTCTGAAGCCCTGGATTGGTTAAACTGTGATAATGACAATTCCCACTATAAACAACTTAACTTAGTGAAACATTTAAATAAGTAAAACATTTCTTGAATCTGTTGTTTCTGATAGTGATGAAATAGTAGTACTATAATTCATGCTTGTGAATTATAGCTATCCTCAAGTAAAAGACATATTAACTAATTACGTTGTGTAATTTGAAAAACAGGAAGAAACTTTTGTTGTGACAACTCCCTTTATAATAGTTGCAACTTATTTTGTATTAATTGCAACTTTATATTAGTTGCAACTCATGCTTGTGAATTATAGCTATCTTCAAGTAAAAGACATATTAACTAATTACGTTGTGTAATTTGAAAAGCAGGAAGAAACTGCTGTGACAACTCCTTTTATAATGGCTGAAACTTATTTTGAGTAGTTTCAATTATAGTTAATTTCTTACTTTAAAATGAAAAGTTACTTTTTTTGAAATATGATTGCTCTAAAACAAAAAATAGCTCACGGTTTGTCAATCAAAAAGTAGACTAAGTTAAAATTTTAAATGTTGTACATTATTTGCTTTCGATAATTATAGTTTATGGTATTTTGAACTAAGAAATTTATAAAAATGATGCAATTAATATTTAAAAATTATGCTTATTTTGTGTGACAAATGTTTACTTATACTTTTTATACAGTGTGCCTAAAAAAATTGTTGTCACCCCAATGATTTCTGAACAGCAAGAAGTATAATCTTTGAAGTGGAGTATATTAAAGTTGCCAAGCTATACGCTAGAAACTGCCTACAGTGCCAACCAGTGGCAAAATTCAGAGTTAAAGTTCATATCTCAAAAACTCTATGAGGTATAGAGAAAAAGAGAATTTCAAAGTTGTTCAAGATCATTGATTTAGTGCAAGGAAACTCCTTCCTGATAGCAACAGTGAAAATAGAATATGCAAAATGCATATTTGTTTGGTTTAAAACTTCCTAAAATTGTCAAGCGACATAGTGCAGAAGAAAATGTCCCAATTTAGAGCATCCCTTATCAGTGGTAGTGTGCTTGATTACAATTTGAGAGGGCTCAAATTCAAGTATCAGCTGGTATATGCTCTCTTTGCAACTTGGATGCAGATTGTGCAATATCATTTAGTAACACTCATTTAATAAGGAAATAGCATGCATTTTGGTTGCATGCAAATAAATATGATATTTCATACCTCTGCAGCTAATATAAGTATAAGAGAAAGAGTTCTACAGGAATTCTATTTTGAAACTTGTAATCATGTTGATATTTTCTACAAATAAGTATTGGGGGACATACCAGGGAACATTACTTTTAAAAAGTAACGGGTAAAAGTGTAAGTACTTTAAGCAAGAGTAATGAGTACAAAGTTTTGACTTGAGAAAGTAATGAGTAATGATCTGGATGTACAAGTACAAAAAAGTAAAGATTTTAAAGTACATTTTGTGGAAATTAAAAATTCAAAGTAACCTTAAATTACATAAAAAAAATGTAAGGAAAAATATTTTTTCTTAATTTAAAATGCAATAAATTTTATTTTAAATGTATAAAATTTAAAATGCAGGAAAATGTTACAAAATTCATTGAAATTCACAATTGCAACGCTTAAATGCGCCATCTGGGGAGAAGACTAGTTCCATGTCTTGACCCTCCCCCTTCTCTTTCTTTCTTTCCCTTTTCTTAATATTTTTAGTATTTAACTGTCATAGATATTTTTTAAAATTTCCACTGTGTTAAAAGTTGCAAGTAGCGAAAGTAAAAGTATCGTTATGTATAATGGGCTAGGGTCACGGTAAATGTGGGCGTCAGTTGAAAGCGGCAAAGCAACTTTATCTTGTACGTTTTCCTGGAGGGTAGCAAAATGCCACATCCTTCATGGCTGGTTATTGTAAAGATAGTGAATTTATTCAGAGAATTGGGCAGTGCTGCTAGTAGACCTCCTTCAACTCTGCAGACCAAAACGAATAGGACATCATGTGCAATTAGAAGACTAATTAACATTTATCTTCGCATATCCTTATAGCAGCACAAGACAGATCAGTGAGTACTGTGGTCTCTGAAAAGCCACATTTGGACTTAGTTGAATGAACTAGGTGTTAATCCCTATTGGTCTACATCTGCTTAGGCACTAATGATAGGATATGTTTAAAGATGCTATGATTGGTGCAACTTTATCATGAACCACTTAGAAGTACTGCTAATGTTTCTTGCTGACATTTTATGGATGGATAGGGCCTGGCTTTTTGTGTAATATTATGTACAATAAGCAGAGCAACCAGTTCTGGATGTACCATAGTCCTAGATGTGCTATAGAAGTCCGACATGAAATAAGCTGCTCGATAAATGAATGGTGTTGAATTTTCAAAACCAGATTGATTGTCCCTGTATTTTACGAGAACACTTGAAGGGGATCCTGATACTTAGAATTTCTAAAGAATTTTATGTCTATTTTCTAGAGGATTTTCTGTTGAGTGATCCCTGGAATGTATGTTTCCAACACAATGGCTTCCCTCTGCATAGGGTATCAAGTGCCCAACAGTACATTTGGGATGCATTCCAGCAACAAGTCATCGGGTTACGATGGTTGCATAAAATGGCCTCCACATTCACCTGACCTGAATCCATTGGACTTTTTTCTGTGGGGTTACATCAAACAGCAAGTGTGTGTAATTACTCCATCAACACTGCAGGAGCTTCGTATTACGAAACTGTATTAAGAATGCTTGTGCCAGCATGTCACCTGCCATGTTATACCATGTGCAGCAGGATGAGCAGTCTTTTTGTCCATATGTGTATTGTTGTTAAAGGACACCATTTTGAGCGAGCCAGATGAAGCTTATTTCCATCAAGTGCAGTTTTGTTTATTGTAGTTATGATCCAACTATTGTACATTTTGTGCGTTTCATTTATATCATTTTTGGGCATAAGAAGTTTCTTTTTTTGTATTAAATTGAGGCTGTACAACTTTAAAATTTTTTTCTTGCGGTGTCTTGTATAACTTTGGTGATAAGACTGCTAACTCTGAGTGCTGCCAGGTGGAGCTGTAAGCAGTTTCCATGGGTAGCAAATGACAATTTTACTATGCCTAGACTTCACTTTTATCACTGTTGTTCTTACTGCTTAGAAATTATTGGTGTGATAATGGTATGTTTACTTTACATAGTTCATTACCTTATTATATTTTGTTATTATTGAGTGATGTTTGCTATGGTTTATATAAGTTCTTCTCATTTAATTTCTCTGCACTTTTGCCTTGGAAATTAAATATTTAATATAAAACTGTTGAAAGTATGTATCTATTCCTTAGTATCACTTAAATTTAATTTTGTATAATGTTACTATAGCCAGGACTTAACTTTCAATATCTGCCAAGATTGCAAACAATATGTATGAACTTATTATATTTTACCAAAACTCTTAAACTTCTATACTTCTTTCAAGTAATATATAATACTAAAAAATATATTGTTATTTTATCAAGAGTATAATTTGTCTGGTATAAATGTATAAAGTATAAAAATATATGTGTAATAATCTAAGTTTGGTAGTAAGTTAAGTAATTAGTCATTGAGTTTTTTTAAATTTTTTTTTTTTTTTATCGTTGAGGTTACTATAAGTAAAATGTTTATTTTTTCTTTCTAGACTTCATAATTTAGTAAACAAAAAACAATTTTCTGAAGCTGAAGAACTTGCGAAATCATCCAATCTGAATAGTGAAGTAAAAACACTTCTTATATGCTTTGTATTTTATCATTATGTGTCATGTTATGTGAAATTTGAAATTGTTAAACATATTTTATCGATTTATCTTGCATATTTATAAAGTTCTCAATTTATATAAATTATATATACCATTTCAGATTGAATTCTTTGGTGTTCCAAGTTGAAGTAAATAAACAAGACAAATAAATAAGCATAAGTTAGTAATTACAAGTGATTAGTATTTTTAAAAAAATTTCTAAATAGAAAGAACTCTTTAAAAATCTGCCATTTAGTATATTGCAATTTACTATTTATTTTTTGTTATAAAAGAGAGAAATCTATTTATTCTTGGAGAATTATCCTCAGTAGAAGACAATATAAACAGCATTGATAAATAATTAAAACTGAAATTTAAATGAGAATGGCTGCTGACATTGGGTTGAACTATGAAATGAAAATAGATCAAGTTTATTTTCTGATTTAGTGGCTATGAAATATTGATAAAGAGAATATTGACAAAGAAAATAGAGAAAAAAATATGTTACTCTGATTTCATTATTTTTAAGTTTCAAGTTGGTATTAACTAAATATTCATAGATGACGAAATATTCATAGTCAAAATTAAAATTTCCTCAAACCATATTTTAATAAAATTTTTAGAGATAAAAAAAAGAAAAAGAATACCACTTTCTAAGCAAACAATTTGATGCTGGTTACTACTTCAGAATATTTTTATAATAATATACTTCAGAACATATTTTGTAAACATTAATTTTTGAATAAATCCACAGCAATTTCTGAATTTTCACATACAGCTCAAGGGTAAAATAAAATTTCTTTTTGGCTGCACTGGTGGTTATGATTATTTAACTTTTAAATACATGTTGATCACAGCTTGTGCTCTGTAAATTACTATACAAATTAACTTATAAACTGTGATTATAAAATTTTAGTGCAATTTTTTATAGATGTACCATAAAACTAAAATTAGTGTCATAAAATTTTCTGTAGAAAAACATATGAATTTAAATATTTTATTAATATTATTTTCATCAAATTTATTAATTTAAAATTTAAAAAAAATTGTAAATATTTCAAGCTGAGGTACTATACTCTGTTGCAAGTTAAGAAAAAACCATTATCCCTACAAAGAGAGCCTGTTTGCTTAGCACGCCAAATGGGTATGAGGTTTTCAGCTCAAATGAATATCAATATCTCTAACTCTTGAAACGATGCTGCACAGCCTCCTTTTTTCTTGCTTTCTTATTAATAATAACAGTTATTAACAACAATAATCAATTAACAAGTAATAAGAATGAATGAAAATGATATCTAAAAATCGTAGCAAACGTACGTCTTTCTGTTCTCATTTTAAGAAATTGATGAAAGAATAATAAATATTGTTTCTTGCTGACAATTTTCTTCCACAGTGAAAAAAAAGTAAACATTCTTTATCTCGCCTTTGATTTGTTAAGAGTATGTCAACATACGGTGCTCTATTTTTTAATGCTTTAATTAAATCCAATGATCTTTAAATGTTATATAGTTATTTCTTTTTCAAGAACGAATGGGCTTCTTATTTTTTTGAAAGATGTCACCAAGTTGAGGATTCCAATAAAGCTTCGAAACTATAACCTTTTTTTTTAATAATTGTGATATATATCGTAAAAGATAACATGAATTAAATTTCTGTCTGATGTGTTTAACTTTTAAAAACTTTTAAATGGTTTTAGAAAGCATATTTATAAAGTTGAAAACTTAATAAAATGGAACTATATGCAGTTGCGAATTATTACTTAAATCAAATACCACAATGGTCTTTTCTTAACCTGCAATGAAGTACAGTTTGATGATATTCTCAAGCTGAATTTTTTGTAGGAATTAAGAAAAAAATCAAGAGTAAGAAAATTATTCTTAATCTTAAAATTTGTTACAGATACAATTTTAAAAATATTAAAGCAATTAAAATTTAAGATTTGATTATAAAATTTTGGTATAATAATAAAAAATGTTTTATTTTAGGTCATCCATAAAGCTAAAGTTAATCATCTTCTGAATGACTTAAATAAAGATATTCAATCTTCAGCATCTGAAATTAAAGTGGACAGCTTGTGGAGTGAGCTAAAATGCTCTCTAGGAAAAATTGAAGTGTGTACCCTAATTCTTGTTATGTATTTTTAATTCCTATGTAGTTTTCATTAAGAATTTATTTATTTGTCACGAAACTTTTATTTTTCTTATTTTTTTCATAGAAATTTGGTAAATATTAAGCTAATATGGAATAATTGAAAAAATGAAAACTGTTATTTTTTTTATTAGGTTATTTTAATTCAGAGGAAACAACAAGACTGTATTTTTAGTTCTTAGGATTGATTTTCATGCTTTATTATTTATTTGTAGGTAGAAATCAACTGTATTGTAGTATATGTGAAAAAATACTGTGATATGCCACATTATTTTTAAAAGGGTTATTTTTTACATCAAACATTTCCTTAGTAGTTCTAAATTTAGGTGTATTACTAGTTTCTAAAACTTCGACTAGATAACAGCCTAATGCACAGAATGATTTTATTACTTTCATAGAAATTGTGGGGATTTGTTCAAAAGCATTCTTGTGGACAATTTAAAAATGTAGCTTATCATTGTTATGCACTTGTTATTAAACTTTAAACCTTTCCATTAACTAAAAAATAATTTATTTTATTTTAATTTTTTTATCTATTTAGTAGTTTATTTTATTCCTACTAATATACCAATATTTATATTTACAATATTTATTTATCTTTTTTATGTAAGAAATATATCTAACAAAATTTGCTTTGTTTCACAAACTAATGTGTATTGGCGTGCTTATATGTATAAAAAGTTGAATGCAAATGGTTAAAATTTGTTTGTAATCAAATGTTATTTTTTTTAAAAAAAAATCTTTAGGTTTAAAAAATATTTTTAGGTTTCTCATTTTGATGAATTTAGTAAATTCCAATTTGACTGTAGTGATGCTTAGTAACATAATTTTTTCCATTTTTTAGGATGTAGAATACATTAAAGTGATTGCTACAACTTCTTTACATTCATTAGAATCTATTGAAAGATTGCTCTTTTGTGTAAAAGATTGGGTAAGGAGAATTTTATTTATTTATGTTTTAAAAAGGGTATTAACTTACAAAGCCTTTTATGTGTTTATTTTTAAAATTTTAATCAATAATAAAATAATAAGTCATTAAATAATATCGAAATTATGAAATAATTATTATGATTAAATTTCTTTTTAATTTGTTGATGTTAGTTCCTGTTTTAACTTAACTTTTTTTTGTTTTTTGTAATATTGTTCAATGTAAATCCTCTGTCTCAATGAACATTGAGACAGAGCGATGAAAGTTTTGATGTATTTTTTTTAATGTTTTTGTTATAATCTTAAATAATTATTTTTACTAATGGCAACTTAATAAAGTGTGAAAACCTTTGCCAATATTCTGTTTGTATTTGTCCCTTTAGGTTACATAATATACAAAATAAATTTAAATAATACTCTTGAACAGGTGAGTTTGGAAGGAAAGTTAAGATCTTGTTCAGAATTTACCAATTATGCAAACAAAAATAAATATGGAATTCTGATACAAATAAGAAAGAGTGCATTTTAACATGCTTAATTGCATATTAAAAAATTAAAATTTTTATTTTTTTATTTGATGACAAGTGTTTAGATATTTAAAATTTACAGGAAGCCTGAAAAAAAATTACAAGGAAAAAACTTGTACAAAAGCTTACCAAATGTTCATTGAGACAGAGGATATGTCAACCTATGGACCAAATGACCTGAAACGGATGCACCCCCTTAAGTTTTGTTGCCGCAGGTGGAGCAGGGAAGAATATACGGGGCAACTTCTATTGAGGTTTTGATAAATTTCAATGCTGCAAATCACACACTTCTGCCTATGTACTTTTGAACATTGTACCATATTGGTATGGCAATATGTACCTTATTAGTATACGAGTAAAAATATAAGTCAATAGTAGGAATTCTCCCTATTCGTGTAAAAATATTTATCTTTAGTACCTTTCAGTAAAAATGTATTTTTATTTTTAAATTTATTTTTTTTAGATTGAGAATAATAAAAATTTGAATGGAATTTCTTCTTTCAATACTCAGGTAAATTTAATTTTCATTTTCATTTTTATTTTTAAGAAGATCCAGAATTTGTATTTTATATTTGTGCCCATTTTCGTTTCCTGCTTGTTAATTGTATTTTCTTTTTGTCTTTAAGGTCAATCAGCATTTGAATAAACTTGTCACCAATAAACTTTTGTCTTCATCAAATATAAGGTAACTTCCTAAGTTGTTTTTTTTTTCTCTTGATAATGTTTTTAGAATGTTGCAGAAAAATCAAAATATTGATACCATGTATTTCTGAATATAAACTCATCGGTGTATGAAGTCAAATTATGTTTTTTCTTTAAACATATACTAAAAATTCAAAACTCATATGTAGGCTGATGTAAAAAAAATAAATAACAATAAGCATTATCTTTGTCGGTAACTTTTAACTTCCCTTTTGGATAATGTAGCCTTGTTACCTTCAGGGCCTGATCTAGAAATGCAGAGGCCCTAGGTGCAAAACTGTCAGGGCCACCTGGTTGTTACTTAAAACAAAATTTACCTGCTGTTAAAAGATGAAGTGTTATTAAATTTTTTTAGCATTAATTAGTAAATTAAGATTTATTAGTAAATTTGAGCTTATATCTCTTTCAATCTATATTAGCTTATGATTATTATAAACAATTCTTCAAAAAAAAAAATATTTGTAACATTTAGTGTCTTTAGAAATGAGGGAACCCTAGGCCTGAATCTCTCAGGCCTTATGATAAATCAGTCTCTGGGTTACCTTTGTTCTCTGGAATAAAATCCCATTTAAAGTCCTTATTTTTTTCTTTCACTTTTATTTTCCCCTCTCTTTCCAAGCATATAAACTTAGCAGTTTGTATTGAATTCATCAACAATTGAATTTTACAAAAAGCCAATGTTAATCAGTCCCTAATCGCAGGAGCTTTCTGAATTCTAAAGCTAGCATGTTTGACCTTTTCTGTTTGTCTGCTGTCTTATGATGAAAAATGAGCTGTAAATTCTTCTTCAAAAGAAATATTCATTTCCTATTCCAGCTTTTATGCCTTTTCAATTGCTATTTTTTGCCATTTTATCTTCAACTGATGCCTTATTTTCAGCTGCGTATATATAGGTTTGTCAAGCGTCATTTTGCGATATGTAGTGATCTTTGATTCTCAACTAAATGGAAAAGTGTTTTTGTTTTCAACTTCTGATGGAATTTTGAGAAGTTAACGAAAGTTAACTGAACCGTCCCCTACTTATGTTTTTTGAGATTTTCCAAATAGTCTCAGCTTATTTTTAGAAACATACTGTACAATTTTGTCTGAATTATTAGTTAAATTTTTCAATTTTGTTTAGAAGTATAATGAAAATCGATAATTGATTTTTACGCAGGTAGTTAAATTAGTCATGTAATGATTGAGGGAAGAAATTGTGATGTTGATAAAATGCTCTCTATTGGATAAATATAACAAAACTTTTTTTGCAACATACCATTTGCATAATCCAGCTTACCTACTTCTTGTGTCAGAAACGAGAATTTCATTCATACCATTCTATTTTATTGGAGATTAGTTTTCATCTTCTGATTTTCTTAAAACATCTACACAATGGAAAAAATTTAAATTTCCCTAATTTTAGTCAGCAATTTTTATTTACATTATTATCAAATTTATTTACATTATTAGGTGATCAAAAGAAAATTTTTAAAACTAATTATCATTGGAAGAAACCCATAGTTACACAATACTAACCTGGGGTGTCACTTAGTTTCCTTCTAATTCACTAAAATTATATGCTTTGATTTATTTGCCCTGAACTAACATTTGAATTAAAAATAAATATTAAAAATAATTATATGTAAAATAGTTATAAAAATGCATGCAATAAATTGTTTATTTGTTTCAATTTGTAGAGACAAAAAAGAAATGAAAGTAATGAAGTTAAAAATTTTTTATTTTTGTATTCAGTGCTGTAATTTTTCCCCTTCAAAACTATGATTTTCTTTTTGTTTGTGCTTGTATTAGATTATGTATTTGTATTAGATTTCAAAATTTCTTCGGGGATTTGAAAAGTGAACACACTGTTTTATTGTCGGCTTGAGAAAGCATTTTGAAGAAACAGATTTCAATATAATTTAAATTGTTATTGAGGGGAATTATAAATCGACCAAGTCAACCTTCATCTATCAAAAGGTATCTCAAGATAGAATCAAGTTAACATGCCTTATATACTAGTGAATTGGTGTTCAATGTTTATAGTGGTAGTTACGCCACATTATAACATATAAAACATTTTCTTAATATTTTCAAAATTTTTTAATATTTGCAAATGTCAAAGTTAAAACTTATATTTTTTTTGATATTGTAATTTAAATTAGATATGCCGTCCTGAAAAATATGATGCACTTGCTAAATTTGACTGAAATTGATAAGTATTTCATCAGAAAGGCTGCACCATCAGATACGCCGCTTAAAATTTTAGAATATGAATACATCTGTTCAAATAGTTATTTTTAAATAAAATAAATAATTAAACAATCTTCATTATAATTCATAATAATGGATTTCAGTAGTTTTTATAGTAACTTTTCAAAATAGCATTAAATAGTACCATGTACAATTTTGCACAATTCAAACAAAACAATCAGAATTGCATCAAGTCAATAAATTTTAAATATCCCAATTATGGCATGATTAGTTATACAGCGAATTAATCAAATGATAAAACTGTTAAAAATAATTGTAATAGGTTATTAAAATATATAATAATAAATAAATAAAAACTCTGCTCAAAATTTTCTCAAATGGAACAATTGCGAACACACAACTTGTATAAATTAATACCTAAATATTAATAAACCAAATGATTAAATCATTTAAAAACCTTTAAGATGAATTTAAAAATAAATAAATGTTGTTTTGTGCAAAATTGTACCATAAAATTATCTCAAACGTATTTTTTACAGATAATTTGGAATATCCCTATTTTAATTAATCAAATGATTAAGCAGCTAAGAAATAGTATTATGAAATCTTTAAATATATAATAAAAAGATAAAAAAAAATCTTTCTTTAAATCATCAATGAAAACAAAAAAACAGGACAAAAGCAAACTTGCAAAAATACAAAAGGAGTTTTCCTTTCCCATCTTTAAATTCTGATATTGTATATTTCCAAGAGCGAAAGTGATAAAGTTGATTTTAAACTGAAAATTTGAAACATTCCAACCCTACTAATCCTTTAATGAGTAGGACTTGGTATATTTTTTCTTTACAGTGCTAAGGAAGAAAAGAGGAAGGGAAATCCTTTTGTTGATTTTTACAAGATACGATGGTTCCTTAGATGGTTTGTGGGAAAGGAACACTACAGCGGTTTCTTTCGTTTTGGAGGGTGATGTTTACTCTTACATTCTTAGCATCCATTATTCACCTGCATTGTTAATTCATTAGAGTATCAGTGATCCTAAAATATTAAATTTTTATTTATTTATTTATTTCAAATGGCAGAGGTGAATTGACATGTTAAAAAGCAAAAACACAGGAATAAAACAGGAAAGTAAAAAGTAATTTCCTCAGGAGCGCTCTTGCATCCCAATATCGCTCGGTAGACAACGACCTGCAGAGGACCCTGCAGCACAGGATGAGGCTGCCATTCATAACAGCTGTGCTCTTGCACAGAGAACAATAGGGATCAGGTGCCAGCCCTAAACGAAACAGGTGCACGGCTAGGCAGTCTTGTCCGGTATATAGTCAAAACTGAGCCACCGCTTCGCGGCCCGGCCAGTCTGAAATGGTTTTCTGTTGTAGATCTCTCCACACTTTGGTTTTTACCCTTTCTGATAATTGGTGATGGAAATGCCCATTGATTTTTGATCTAACAATCCTTTTTAAAGTTGAAAAGGGGACTACTAAGAGCCTGGAGAATTCTTGTGCCTCTCTTTGCCAAAACATCAGCCCTCTCATTTCCTGTGCCCGGGAATCCATTGTAGGGCTAGAGTTTTACCAAATTGGTGGAGTTTACATATCACATCCTGACATTTTGGAACGTCGCAAGTGGAAGGGCAATGCATAGATTCAATCGAGCAATAGGGCATATCTCGAAGCAAAGGGCGAGCAAAGCGCCCCCTTCGAGTCTGAAAGGATAACCACATTTGAAAAAGACTCAATAAAACAAAAAAGCTGTTTGAGAGCAATATTGAATTAGATTGCTGTAAAAGGTAAAAAGGGGAGGGTGTTAAGGAAGTTTAGGAGAATCATTTTAACGAAAACGATTTTCAACTTCAGATAAAAGAGTAAATAAAAATCGTGGAATAGTCTACCCTATTAGATACACCACCTGGTTTAAAATCATAAACGCAGTGACGCATCTCCGTAAAATTTCGATAATTGTCTATATTTTTCTTATCAATATTGACATTTCTTTAATTTATTGCAGCATGAACTTTGAAGATTTCTTGCATAAAGATTTGCTTGAGTATGTCATTTCACAGTTGACTATTGGAAATTTAAGTAATGCATTTGTTGTTTGGGGAAGACATGAGGTAATTATTTCTATGTTTCACTTTTTTTTAAGTTTAATATTTTTTATTTAGCTATATTTATATTAAATTGTGTTTTTTTTCTTTATGTGAGTACTTTTTCTTATTTTTATATAGGATGAAATTGTAACAGTACTGAGTGATGAAGTTGTTAAACAAGTTGTTGAGGCCATACCTTCAGAAGTGCCTTCTAAGCTGTTAATTGCTTTTTTATCGGAAGATTTTTTCCCACCTGTCATTTCAAAATGCCCCAACTCAGTTGTGTGTATTTTACTATATATAGTTATTGCTTACAAAAATTTATTATATTCTAATATTCTGAAATGTATTTTCTATTTTGGAAATTTCAGTCATCAAATAAAATGAAACTCTTTATTAACTATTTTGGAAATTCTGTAAGCATAACACTGAAAAGAGTGAAATTAGGAGAAAAAATATTCTAAATTATTTTTGAAAAAGAATTAATTTGATTTTAGTAGTTTGCAATGTTACGGCTGAATATATGTTATATTTAATGCTAATAATTTTGATGGCTGGCAAAAAAAATCTTTTTTTTCTTCTTTCAAGTCATATAGTAATATGCAGTTATTTTCGCTTTTGCTCGACTTATAACTTTTAAATGATAAACACAGTAAAAAAAATGTAAATGTTTCTGTATAACTAAAACTTTTTTAAATAATGAAAAATTAAAATAATTTTTATCCTGTAAAAAAAGAAATGATTCGGATAATTGTTATTTTTTTAAAACAGTGCCCTTGTGTTTTAATAATCCACATCAGGAAGCAACTATTAATACAATGTTCCCACATCATGTAGGAAGATAAAGTTTGTTTTTCCTTCTATTTAAAAATTTGTATAACTATAAATTTTTTTATTTTCTTCCATTAATAAAAAGTTAGTCTAATTACACAAATCAATGTATAAAATTTTAAAAATAAGCAAACCCCAATTTTTTTTCTAATTTGCTTGCAAAAACATTTGTCAAACTAAGCCTAAATATATTTTCAATTTTCTAAAGTTTGATTTTGTGCTTATTTTTAACTATAAAGATGTGATAATAGATTTTTATTATTTTAATGTTATTTCTCTTTAGTGACGTACTTTTTTTTTATATATTCAGAAATATATATTATTAATTTGTTGCATATCATTAAAATGTATTGTTAAAAACCACTTAACTTGTTTAAATTTTTTCTTGTAGAACATTATTGCAGAATGGTTAATCAAAAGAGTTACTCTCATGGAGACGTCGGAAACAGTATGATCTTTTGTCATTTTTATTTGCAGTTAAACTTTTAACTCATTGCCTTGTCTCAAAAGTTCTTTTATTTAATTAGGAATTATGGCCAGAAAATGCAATTGATTTACTTTCTGTATTTTTCCATGCCATTCAAGATTTGTCTAAGACGGAAAATAAAGGCCTAATTAGCTTCTCTACAAGTTTATCTCTTCTTGCAGTTCATGTGAGTTATAATTATATTTAAGTAAATATTTTTACTAAACTCATTGAAAATTTATTTTAAGTTACAAGAACAGAATCAAGTCAGATTGAGGCAGTCTTGAACCGATGCTGTTCTTTTTGTTTACTTCTGATTTTTTTATGATGTTTCCCATTTTGTGTGTTGTTCTTTTTGTTTACTCCTGATTTTTTTTATGGTGTTTCCCATTTTGCGTGTTGTTCTTTTTGTTTACTCCTGATTTTTTTTATGGTGTTTTCCATTTTGTGAAACAAAAAAGTATATTTTTGTGAATTTTTCTTTATTTTGAAAAATTTTCAGATGCGTTTTCCCAAATATTTTCCGCATCAACCATGTTTTGCTCACAATCTTTGAGATATCAAATGTGTTTGAATTAATATATCAAATATGTTTGTTTTTCTGTGTTCTAAGAAATGTAAGTATCTGATTTGAAAGATTTATTTCTTTGATATTTAAGGATTGAACAAACTTGTGATAGTTTGACATGCTTGTGGTAGTTGATCAAAGGATAAAATTTTTTCAATGTAGTAGCAAAATCTTGGAAGGTATCTCCGCAGTCAGTCAACCACGTTTCATGCAAAAATAATCAAAATCATATTTTTACAATCACTAGATATTTTGAAATTGATATTATTGCTAAAAATAAAAGCAAGTGTAATTCTCATTGATGTTGGATCAGTAAAAAAAAGCATGTAAAATATGAAATATCGCACTCATTTACAAAAACGATAGTAGTCTGTTACTTTGACACTTTTATAAATAAAGACAGTTTTGAAAGACTCACTTGCACTAATCGATTATCAATCAGTGAACCTGAGGCAGCTAAATGAGAATTACATTTGCACACTGGTGCAAATGCTGCCTAGACCGATTAGGGTGTGTGATTACACGGAACATGCTCTGTGAAAGCATTGCTTTGTTTTTGTCTGATTTTATTTATTTTAAATGTAATGAAAAAGCCTTTTTTGCATAATTTTTTTATAAAAATGATTTAAAATTGGGAAAAAAAGCGCTTTTTCTTTACAGAATTTTGATAAGAGGCTACTTCATTAATATGAAATTTTATGAAAGGGCTAGTTTTATATGGTTATTATGAAGTGCCCAGATCAACACCTAAAAGCGTCTTTTTAAAAATAATTTAAAAAGGGTTATTAAATGTTTATTATTTTTCATTTATTCATGTAATATAAATAGTTAAAATTATAATATTAAAGTTGTGGTTTATAGATAAGCCTCTAGAAATGAATTGGTTTTAAGCTTCAGAATCTTCCTAAATTTCCAGCTCTATTATTATTTCCATTCCTATGTGAGACAATGTTTATATTTATTTTGTGTAATTTTAATGATATAAATTTTTGTTACGTATATTCTCTTTTATCAAACAAGTCTTTCTGTTTAAGAATATAGCAAAGCACTCCAGTGTATAGAAATAAACTTTTCATTGAAAATCCATTTATTTACAGTAACAAGCATATTACACCCTTTTCGGCATTATAAAACTAAAAAAAAAAACTAAAAATAATTCATTTAGTATAGAAAACATTTCTAGCTTTACCAATTGTCACAGCTAGTTTGCTACAACTAAAAATTGCCAGTTTATAATTATATTTATTATACCAGTTTATTATTATATTTATAATTATATTATTATATGAAGTAGCTTACCGTTACATCATGCTTATGTCCTTACTAATCTCTCTGCTAATTAGGTATTGCTCAGTAACTAGCTCAGGTTACCAAAAATTAACAAGCTAATAATCTTCAGTTCTATTTTGTGGTTAAGATCTATAATAAATGATATTGTTAATTTAATATAAATCAGTTTAATAAGAAAAAGATTATGATTATCCACACGAATGTATCCCATTCTTAAAATCAGTTTCAAAGCCTTTCACTGATAAATAAGACTTCAGTTGAAAGAAATTCTGCAGTCTCATACTCAGTAATGGGGAAAAGACATACAGATTTTTAATTTGGATTTTTTTTTAATATCCACTTTTAACATTTGCATTTAGTTAAGTGTAATCTGCATTGTTGTTAAATTGAAGAAATGTTGAAAAGCAAGAGAAAAATGTTAGATCAAAATTTTTATCTACTTATTTTTATAAAATTTCTTTTTGTTGACTGAACACCATTAAACTTCCTCTTTTATATTTATTTTAACAGAAAAAAATTGTGGATCCTGATTGTTGTGTTGGTCGGCTTAATGGAATACATCAGAAACTGAAGTG
This sequence comes from Parasteatoda tepidariorum, assembly GCF_043381705.1. Classification (NCBI taxonomy): domain Eukaryota; kingdom Metazoa; phylum Arthropoda; class Arachnida; order Araneae; family Theridiidae; genus Parasteatoda; species Parasteatoda tepidariorum. Next base: position 55,359,777 of record NC_092206.1, read on the forward strand.
GCTGTTATTGTTAAAGTCTCAGTTTAATTGTCAAGTGCCTTTATCAAATTTTCAGGTGAAAGTAAATTTTATTTAATTGAGTTGTTATTTTTACCCTAAATTTTTTTAATTAAGATTTTGATTTTGTTTCAGGACTCTAAAATGGGCCTTGTGTTTGCTGTGCTGGACCGTATAGATCTACAGATTATTCCAAATGTTATTGAAATTTTTGCTAGACCTTATGCTTTAGATAATGATTTAGATCTTGATTTTTGCCTTGAACAATACATAAAGGTATGCGAGTTTTATTTAAGTTCCTCAATTATTTTTTGATTGTCAAAATACAATACAAAGTTTGTTTTTTTAACTTCATAATGTTGTTTGGTATGGTTTTAAACCTAATAGGATTACCCTATGGTATAATATTTATTTTAATTTATTTTATTTTGCCTTTGGTATAATTTTTTTAAACGTTTGCCATATACCATTAGCAAATTTTTACCATAGACTTATGGTGAACTTTTTCCGAAGGTTGTGACATCTTTGTCATATAGCTAGGGCCTATGGTATTTTGTCATTTCTATGCTGAGAATAATGTATCCATAGGTAAATGTATACAAGTGTCATTGAATTACTACAAGGAACAGAAACGACTTTGGAGTCTCTTCCGTCGTTCACCTTCCACATCAAATCTTGTAGCATTTAAAAGAGCTAAAGCGTTTGCTCGTAAAGTCCGACGCCGTAGCCAAAGAGAATCATGGAAACGCTATGTCTCATCTATATCATCAATGACATCTCCCAAACAAGTTTGGTCGAGAGTAAAAAAGGCAAACGGCATATACCGCGAATTTCATTTCCCTATATTAGAAAAGAACGATACAGTCTACTCTGCTCCCATTGATGTATGTAACATGCTAGGTGAGACATTCGCCGCTATCTCTAGTACAGAGAGTTACAGCCCGGTTTTCCAAAACCATAAACTCAACGCTGAACGTCATAATATCAATTTTCACACTCGTCGATCATCTTCATACAATGGCAATTTTACATTTCTGGAACTACAAAAGGCCTTATCAACAGCTGCGAACACAAGCCCTGGTCTCGATGGGATAACTTACCAAATGCTCCGCCATTTGGATATTACGTCTTTGGGTAACGTCCTGGTG
>NC_092206.1:55361166-55432376 GCF_043381705.1 Parasteatoda tepidariorum
GAAGAAGTGAAACTTCGTAATGTGGAAATGAAAATAGGAAGGGGTAGAAATTGATTTTTAGTGAAATCATATTGTTTCTTTAAGACAAACTTTATTAACATTGCTTACAATTCACAATTGATCGCATCTTTTAATTATCATTTTCGAGTGGAGAAATATCCAAATCTATAACATTTACAATGGGATTATGATAACTAAAGTAAGATACAAAATGTTTGAGTTCTATTTTTTTAATATTTCTTGCAAAAACAGCATCAATGGTAGTTACCCCTTTGGTTGTTGGATCATCCCTACCATTTATCATTTCCAATCCAAATTTGTCTTTAAGGAAGGTTAATAATGTTTCAGGTAACGAGAAATTCACATTAAAATCTCCTGCAAGGATCACAGGCCGCTTGTTGCCATAGTAGCGTTAAACGTTTAACGCAACCTTGTTGGAAGTCGCAATAGAATTTTCCCTTCAAAATTCATTTAAAATAATGACAAACTTCTATGAAGCTTTATTTGAAAGTAGGATTGTTTTTATTAACATAGAATTAAGCTGAACTGTTGGACCAGAAAAAAACAAACACTCCTGCTTTCCTTGGTGACCAGATCTCCTCTTCTATGTGAATGGCATACCTTATATGGTGTGTTTCCATTACCTTGTCTAATGTCCTAACGCATCATAACTATGTGGCATGTTTCCATAAGATTGCTATAAGTGTATGATGTGTTCCCATAAGTTTGTCATGCTTGTATGGTGCATTTCCTTTGTGAAATCATATTCTTATGGTGTATTGCTATATAAATTCTATAAAAATTATTTCTCCATAGGTTACTATTGAATACCATAGGTCATAAATGTTTTATAATGTTACTTATGCATTTTTCTTATATTTGTTGCTATATAGATGATCTTTCACAATGTTTAACAAGGGAATTTCTTTGCCAATCAATCAGTATTATTTTAATTTTCTAGTATGAATCTCTTCGTAATTTTTTAATGATGACAAATCATCAAATCTTGTTGACATGCCCCAGTCAAATACTTGCATGTATGGAACAATCTTAAATTCATTATATTTATATGTAGTTTTAGTTAGACAAATTCGTAGTGCTTTCAGGGAACTAAGGTTTTTTTTTGTGTGAAAAAGTATCAATATTATTTTCTTATGCTTTTTGGATGGCTCTATTTGAAAAAGAAAAAAGAAAACTGGATTGAGTTTTCTTAATGTGTTCAGCATGTAAGTTAACAGCCTGTGAGGTTTCAGAATGAAGTTCTGTCTGTAATTTATCCTGCTATAAAAAGAAATGAAATTTTCACTGAAACATTTGCATTAATATTTTACTCCAAAATTCAAACATTTCCTTAACTTTGCTATATTTAATTCATTTGTTTTGAAACATCGATAAAATTTTGTGGAAATATATTAATTTTTTTTAGTTTTATTCAAAAATTAATAATTTCTGTAAATTAATTTCAAAATAAACTGTAATTGGCAGACTTTGTTTATCTTCACAGTTTTTCATTATCTTTATTTTTCAGACTGTTTTTCAATCAACAAGAATGATGCATATAAAAAAACTATGGGAAGAACGTTTAGTTTCAATCAATAATTGCATCCAGTCAACAAACAGGAGAATGAGTTCTGCATTGCTGATTATTTCTAAAGCCGATGTCCCATGGTCAGAATGTGTTAAGAAATTAGTTCAACAAGGTTTGGAGTGTGTTCATGATAGGTGTGATAATTTTTATTCAAATATTTTGTAATATGACGTAAATTGAGACTATGTTTGAGTTTTAGGTAACAGTTAAAATTTAGGAGCTGTTAATAATTGTGTCGACTAAAAAATTAAATGTAAGTTTTCGTAATAGATATAAATTTTCTGGCACTATTCCCTCAATTCTGTTGCAGAAAATTTTTGATTGATATTTTGATTGTGTTCTTATTGCAAAAATTATATGAAAAATATTAAATTTTTTTCATATAACACTTTTTGAGAAATGTTTGAGGAACATTCTGCTATATTCTTTCTAGAATGTTATTAATACACGCAAGGGATGTATCAGATACTTGACAATTCATGATACCTAATCAGATTTTGTTCAAACAATTATTATTTAGAACAGATTTTTTAATATTTAAAAAAAAAAATGTATTTTGTTGTTGCATATCACAAACTAAGCATCTACCCCTGTTATATCACGAAGTCCAAGTTTAAAAATTTTTTTTCCTCATTGTTTTTATATATGTTTTTCGATTTTTTACAATAAAAAAAATCCCTCCTAAATCTATTTTGTGTTTATTTCAAACGCATGTATTTATGTTCATTTTATTTGCTAACAATGACAAAGAAAAGTTGTAATGTTTTTTTTAAGAACTACTTTGAAACTTAGCAATATGAGTGTTAAATAAATGATTGTAATTGCAAAGACAAAATGATGCAAATTTTTTTTTTTTTAAAGTCTTAGCAAGGCACCATTTATTTTTTTTTAGTTTAATTTTTATGACAATATGTCCCAACCCAACTAAATAAAGCCACCTTGAATTTTTGTCACAATTCGACACGACGAAAATTTATGAGAACCAAACTTGTTTATGTAGAAAGTCTATGTCTAAGCACATATTTACACTGAGTATTTACACTAAGCACATATTTACACTGAGTCCTGCTCTACCTGGACAGGGAAAAAATATTGAATGAGTAAAAAAGTGTCATATCAAAATAAAGCCACCTCTGATTATTGTTATTATCTGTCTTGTTTACATATAACTTCAAATATTTGTTGTTGGACACCATGTACTAAAACCCTGGAAGACATTAGCATCAATATTTACAATTTGATGCTTGATATTTACTATTTTACAATGATGACAGCCTTCAATTCTGCCTCAAACCAAAACTGCTACATTTTGGTGCATATAGTTCTACTGAGGATATCTCTCAGATTTTTATCTATTTATTTTTTCTGAAATTTAGATCAGGTAAAAGGGCAAGACAGCCATGACATGCTCCTATTTATGAAAAAATCAACAGTGAAAATGTTGCAATGTAATTGTAGGGATTATTCTGTTGAAAAATTAGACATGGGCCACTAATTTTCTCTGTAAATTTCAATAAATGCATTTCTAGAATTTTATGTAAATTATCTGCATCCTTCATACTGTCTGAGGGCAAAGCTAAGTTATATTTACTAACACATCTGAAGCCTCTCCACGCAATGAAGAAAAAATCCTTTTTTTCACGCAATTATAATAGCACACAAAAATGTCTAATTCATCTTAATTCTTATATTTTCTACTTTCTTTTGCTTATGGGTCTAGCACTGGACTGATCTTAAAGACATGGTTCCCAGTAGAGCATCGAGGTCAAGCATCACTGTCTGCGGTCAGTAAGCGGGTGAGTGATCACTTTGATCAGTTTGCATAGGGACTGAGGTTGCATGGTATTGGCCCTCATTAAACTGTTCTACCGTAATGTGCTTGACTTCGTGCGCAGGTCGTGAGGTTTCCAAAGCAGGGGAGCCTCCCCCTTTGCAGAGGATTAAAATTGTGATGGCATATCTTCAGATCATCCTCATGGATGTTTCGCTGACCATCGCCAATAGCCCATTGTACAGCTCTAATGCAACCTGAATAAAGTACATACCTTTGCTTGTAGATAGCTTTCAGTACGCGCTACTGCTAATATTTCTGATATCATGAATTTCTTGTATGTTATATGAAAGGAAATAGTGGAGAATTAGAAATGCTGCGAAAGGGCTGCGGCTATGATGCTAAACTTAACATGGTGGTAAGCCTAAGGAAAAGGGCGCATGGAGGCTATCGATTACCGAAAAAATGCTTGAAGCTCATTTACTAGCAGTTGAGCCAAGAATTGTTGATCCAAGTCTGATTTTCCAGCAAGTGAATGCTTTAATTTACCCTGCAAAATCTTCAAAGTGGTGGTTTTTGGATAATAGGTGCATATAATGAGTGACCTGCTCTTTCCATGGTTCAATTCAATGTTTTTTTTTATTGTGGATTTCCACAATATATATGTTTGGTTATTTTACATTTAGTTAAGGGCAAAAATCAAGATAGCTTTGTTTTAGTTGGGGCACACTGTATGTATGTACGTATTTCAACATTGAAAATTACTATATATACATAATATATATATTTATTTCTCTCCTGTCAGAGTTAAAGAGTTTGAAGTGGAGGCTAAATTAGTGGGTTTAAAAGAAATTTTGGCAAAATATGGCCTAAAAAACTTTTCCAAGGAAAATGACCCAAATACGATAAAAGTAAGTAGCGTTCCTTAATTATTTTCTAATTATTTATATTCTTAAATAAATGCAATGTTAATTTGAAACATAAGGAGAATCTAGAATCTGTCTTCAGCTCACCATAAAATATGATTTAATTTAGATTTGAGAATATCAAAATGTAATGAAAATTTTAAATTATATTTTACAGTGAAACTATAATTTTAGCAAATAAGATTTAAAAAAAAAGAGAAAAGAGCAGAAGGCAATATTTACTTATATGTATGAAAACTCAAATAATTTTTATCTTCAGACTTTCACAAGCAATCAACGCATGTTAAATACTGTATGTTAAACATGAAATATTTCATTCTCTGTTCAACCTTACAGATAAAAAAAAAATAAATAAGAAAAAGTAAAATTTACTCTGAACTCACAGAAAATTTATTGAACATTGGAATGCCTTTAATTTAGCACTGAATATCTTATGGGACTTCCGGGCATTAAACCCTGAATTTAGTATTTATTACTTTTTTGTTTTGTTTTTTACATTTGCTGTGTTAGTGATCTTTTTTCTCTTTTAAATGTTAACATTATGTTTTTAGCTATAATAATTTTTATTCAATTTTTTTTAGCTTTTAGTAAATTTTATATTCAAACAAAACAGACCATCAGCTATTGAAGATGCCAAAAAAGTAATATTATCTATATTTGATCAAAGTCTTCAGTTCGATGTATACTACAGTTACATTCAGTTTGCTTTGAATCAAAATAAGGTATAATACTCATATTTTTTTATTGTTATTAAAAGGTTAATGCCTTTATATTTTAAAAATATTTTTAATGTTCTTGAAGATACTTAAGTATTATCATCTATGATTTATTAAACTCTTCAGTTTGCTGTATACTGCAGTTAAACTGTAGGTATTTAGTTTGCTTTAAGTCAGATAATTATGTAAATTATGAAGATAGTGTTAAGGAGTTTTAATTTCTTTCTCAATGTACTGTAATTTGTGTAGCTCTGGTAAAATGTTAAGAATCAAAATTGAATATGTAAAATAAACATGAGTTAGTTTCACATAAAATTTACTCTATGAAAAAATATTAACCTGATTTATGACATCAATTTATGAATGGTATCAATTTAGCAGTTTTGAATCGTAAAGATAATAACACATGTGTGTTAGGGGAAATTAAAATGGAGTTGGTCACTGTGCACTGGGCATCTGGTTTATGAATTATTTGTTTTTGGAGGAGTTAATATAAGATAAAAGAAAAGCAGTTTCATGAGTTAGGTTTAGCATTTAAGAAATAAAAAATATGTTTTTGAAATTGGTTCAATGAAATATGACAACTTAATAGATTTATGCCCATAGTGGTAAATTTAATTTTTTATTTGAAAGTCATTTAAGAGATTATAAAAAAAGCCTTTTATTCAAATTAAATTATCTAGTTTGCATTCTTTTAAAAATTTTAAAATTCAAACTCCAATGGGAGATTTTTTTTAGTGAATGTTTCCTTAATGTATTTATATTGTTCATTTTCAATCTTTGGTTATATTGATAACTATAATTTTTCTGTTTTATGTAATTTGATGTTTCAACATTTAGTATTTTTATTTACTGATCATGAAGCAAATTTAAATAAGTAAGAGAGTGTAAAGTATCAAGTACTATCTGAAATAATCTTCATGTTTAAAAATAAAAGTAGTTAGAATCATATTAGAATTCATATTTTATCACAATGATTCAAATGTACTGATGGTAAAAATACTAGTGTTAATAAGCATTACTTTATGAAAATAGTTAAACATAAATTTTTAAAAGTCCAATTTTATATGTAGAAAAAAAGAGACACAGTATTTTGAATTAATTGAATACAAATTTTTTGAACATTAAATCAATCATATTTTTAGGAATGTTATTTTATTTCTCTATTGATCATGTACAATGTTATTGCCTTTTTATCTGCAATTCTTTAGTATGTAATATTGCATTTTTTCTTATTTATTTTCAAAACAGTTGGATGCTATGCTTGATGTCTTTGAAAACCTTGAAACCAATACAGTTGCCGAAATATCTTCTAGATTGTTGAGATATGTAAAACTCACTTTGGAGGATAATTTCTTGTCAGTGGTAAGTTGAAAATGGTTATAAAAATAAAAATGTTTTTTCCCCTCTGTTAAAATGTTTTTTCCCCTATGTCAAAAGTAAGTAAGAAAGAAATGTATAATTACAAATTAGGAACAGTTGTACAAATTTAGCCAAGTTGTTCCCCAAAACAATTTTCCCTAAAATTGCACCCTCCAAATTCAGCAAAATAATCAATTTTATTGCTTCAGAACAGCTAGCAATTTTTATTTTTTTCCGAAAGCTAAATATGGATTAGCTTGCTTATCTGGCGAACAAGTTAGGAGGATTTCCCTTTTGTTGAAACATTCATATCTAAAAGTAATTACTAGAATACAAAAGTCTTATCATATTTACATAATAAGAATATCTTAATTGGAGAACTCCATGAAAAATGATCAATGAAGAATGTGTATTTGGAATAAAATTGTTGCAATTAGAGCAAATATAGAAGTAATACCTGAAATTCAAAATACATCTGCTGTAATATCATAATATAGGACTTTGAAAACTCAAGTAGAATATCCTGAAGAAACAATTGTAAAACAAGGGAGAGTTATAATGAAATTAAGAGCATCAAAAAGTCATTTTTGAAAATATCTTAAAAAAATAGTCGTTACTTAGATCTGAAAATTGCATTTCATAACTACATTGTACTAGCAAAAGACTTTAGAATTTATTTTATAAAAAAGAAATTATATATACGTACGTACACTCGGAGTAATCGGTCTCATCCGGGAAATCGAATGATTAGAGGCCTTCGGATCGANGTGTCTTTCTATTGATCATGTACAATGTTATTGCCTTTTTATCTGCAATTCTTTAGTATGTAATATTGCATTTTTTCTTATTTATTTTCAAAACAGTTGGATGCTATGCTTGATGTCTTTGAAAACCTTGAAACCAATACAGTTGCTGAAATATCTTCTAGATTGTTGAGATATGTAAAACTGACTTTGGAGGATAATTTCTTGTCAGTGGTAAGTTGAAAATGGTTATAAAAATAAAAGTTTTGTCCCCACTGTTACATGTCAAATGTTAGTAAGAAAGAAAGATATAATTACAAATTTGGAACAGTTGTACAAATTCAGCCAAGTTGTTCCCCAAAACAATTTTTCCTAAAATTGCACCCTTCAAATTCAGCAAAATAATTAATTTTATTGCTTCAGAACAGCTAGCAATTTGTATTTTTTTTCTAAAGCTAAATATGGATTAGCTTGCTTATCTGGCGAACAAGTTAGGAGGATTTCCCTTTTGTTGAAACATTCATATCTAAAAGTAATTACTAAAATACAAAATTCTTATCATATTTACATAATAAGAATATCTTAATTGGAAAACTCCACGAAAAATCATCAATGAAGAATGTGTATTTGGAATAAAATTGTTGCAATTAGAGCAAATATAGAAGTAAAACCTGAAATTCAAAATACATCTGCTGAAATAATATCATAATATAGGACTTTGAAAACTCAAGTAGAATATCCTGAAGAAACAATTGTAAAACAAGGGAGAGTTATGAAAGGAGAGTTAATGAGAGGAATGAAATTAAGAGCATCAAAAAGTGATTTTTGAAAATATCGTTAAAAAATAGTCGTTACTTAGATCTGAAAATTGCATTTCATAACTACATTGTACTAGCAAAAGACTTTAGAATTTGTTTTATAAGAAAGAAATTATATATACGTACGTACGCTCGGAGTAATCGGTCTCATCCGGGAAATCGAATGATTGGAGGCCTTTGGGTTGAAACGACCTCAACCTATTCTCAAACTTAGGGTGAGAAGTTCCTCTTGCATGACTGAAGATAGGACAGATTTTGATTGTTAATTAATCAAAGTATTGAAAATAGCCTCCCAACAGCAATTTAAAACATACTTTTTTTTTCTTTCTATTATTTACAATTTTAAGTCATTGTATTTTTATCAGATGAACTTAAACATTGAGTTCGTTTTCAATCGTTATTAAATCGAAATAAGCTTTCAATTTATTCCTATATTGTAGTAAAGTTTATACAACCTTTATATGTATAAAAATGAAATTATATTTGAAAATACTGATCATGTTCTTTCTACATATTTATTATTTTTAAGATTCAAAATTTACTAGAACTTGAGCAGCATAAGAAATTGCTGTTTTTTTTAATTTATTTATTATTTGTTTTTTTATTTTGTATTTTACAAGTATTTTGTTTGTTGATAACTGTTTAAATATTTCAAAAGCCTACTTTGGTGATTTTAGAGCCCATTTTCCATGTCTTGAAATGATTCCGGTCTGGTTTATTGAAATTAATTTTATTGCAATTACTTTTTTAAATTAAGAGTTTTTTACTTTATTAATTTCTAATGTAAAATTACTTATTTTAACTATGCATTTGCTTAAAGTTTTGCTCTATTGAGTAATTTTTATCTATTGTTTTAGAATAACAGGGATTTATTTAAAAATGTGACCTATGCTGGCATATATGTCATTGAGTATTTGAAAAAAATGGAAAAGCCTTATGATGATGAATTACTTATTGCTCTTAGATGCTTGATGAAACTTAATGTAAGTATGCTTTTATTTTTTAACAGAATAAAAAGTTATCAACCATTACTATGTATTGAAGTATTTGCTTTTTAGGTGTTTAAAAAGTGAAATTAAGGTTTATTTTTTGAAACAAATAGTTTCAATTTACTTTGAAACTTTTTAATTTCCCATTTAAACATGGCCATTAAATGTTAGCATTAGATAGAATAGTAAAGCTGATCACTTAACAAGTGAATATTTTGTATATTTTAAAAACTCGTGATGTAGGTTAAGTTACTTATTTAAAGTGTTTTTTCTTTCTATCATTCTTATTTTTTTTTGGTGACCCCTTCTATTTTTCTTAATAGTTTATGAAAAATTTGTCTGCAGTCTTAGATATGAGTTATTTTTATTTATATGATTTTTGTGATTATTCATATTTTATTTACTCAGGTTGAATTCAATATGTATGTAACACTTTCTGAAGTTCTCTCAGTATCTTATTGCCAAGCTCTCGTAGAGGATGCTATTAAAAATTTGCTGGATAATAAAAAAAGCTTGGTATTTGTAAGTATTATTTTTATTTTGTTAATAAACACATAATTTTTAAATTTAAAGCTGGTTTTGTTTTACTTATCTTGTTTGTTTTTTAAATTTATGCTATTGTCCTTTTTAATGGTTTGCTTTTCACATTTTTGTTAAAATGAAAATTATTTCTCTTATGAATTTTCCATGTTATTTTAAAATATGTGAACCTGTATAATTTTTAGATTTGAATGTATTTAAATTTCCTGTTTTGTTATGTATGCTTAACATGCGTAAAATCAAACTTGCTTATTCAGATCTTTAATTTAATGAGGTCCCAGAAACAGCAGAGAAATCTTAAATATTAGAAATGGTTTGTTCAATGTTAAAAAAAAATTTTGCTACCCAGTTCATGCCAACATAACTTAAATTTAATTATATAATTTTCGAAAAATTGCACGGAAATGTTTTTTTTCCCCTCGTCTGTCTTAATGTTCCAAACCAAAATAATGAAAATTTTTCTGTTTTATAAAATATTAAACATTTTCAGTATTTGTAGAAAGTATATCTTACTTTCCTCCATCGTTTTATCAGTCCTAGAAAGCAAAAAGAAAAAAAAAACCTTCAGTGATCTATTTCATTAAAGTATTACAATTCTTATTTTTACATTGCTAGTATGACATTCTCTAATAGTTCACTTTTTGTACACAAGTTTTGCTGACTCATTGTAACCAGAGTTCCCTGATTAAGCAGATGAATTGGCTCAACCATTATGGTCTTATTATTAATGAGTTAGACTGCATCACAGTCAGACCTCCATTTAACGATTTTTATAAGACAAAATATTTATTTTTTAAATCTGTGTGCTATGCATAAAACTGCTGTCCAAAATTAACAATTAAAAAAGTTCTGCACTTACCTTATTGAACAACCCTAAAGAGCAATGGCACAAAAACATCCATAATAAGACACTTTTTTTATTTACAGAAATTTCTGGTTGATAGGTTGCAGCCAGTCTGTTTAAAAGTTTGATTGTCATGCTGTGCGGCCTATGTGCTGAAGCGGCCCATATGAAGAATTCATTTCCCCCAATCCATGCGTGATAATTTTGCAATTACAGTGTATTTTTTCAAAACCAGATTTTTGCAGGAAAGTTTTCAAAATTACATATCTATTTCATAATGTTTTTCTCTGAAAACCTTTTCTTTCTTTCTTTATTTTTTAAAATTAAAATATGCGGTGGTAAAAAAAATTTTTGATTGATGAAAAACCGTAAGACGTCATCTGCAAATTAGGTTACAAATTAGGATTTGTGACTTAAGAATAAACTAATACGCTATATATTTTACTCTTTTTCTCTTGATCTATACTTTCTTTATAAATATTAATATCTTTATAAATTTGAAGAGTAAAATCTAAAGATGACTTCATTATTTTTACTTGTTTTTTTTTTTTTAATTACGTCCATCATTTGCTCTCTCGAGCATGAGAAGTCTTGCAGTCTAATATAACAAAGAAATATCTCCAGGGGCGGAGAGTGTCTTGAAACTAGAAGAATTACGGGCCTTCTGAAGTACAGAGCAGTTCCATAGATGCCCACCATTCATATGGGGCCCTTTTTGCACATAGAGTACTAGTACAGTTAGGAGAGTCAGAAAGACCAACACGGTGCAAGTACGCCTATAAGTAATCGTGCTCCGTCAACAATTGGAAATTTGAAACACCGATAGCTCTACGGAGATTTTTTGGAAGACAAGATGCCAGAAGGCTCTCCTAAGGTTTTCCAGAAACTTGCTCTGTAATGGAAGAAACCCAGAGACTTCAAAGCTTTAGTTTCACAATTTAATTAACATTTCTCAGATTTGTGGGCGACACAGGGGGCTCCAATAGAAATGCCTCTTTGGCAAGGTTATCAGCCTTTTCATTACCCCATAACCCACAAAGTCTGGGGATCCATTGGAGAGTTATCTCCTTTCCACTAAACAGAAGAGCATTTACAATGTTTTTGCAATTGAATTCAATGGCTGTAGGGAGTTGAACATATTTTGAAACAGTGTGAATTGCAGCCTGGCAGTCGATGAGGAGGACAAATCTATTTTCAAGTCTTTCTAATATCTTTTGGAGAGCCAGGTATATTGCGAGCATTTCTCCATCGAAAATTTATTGGAGATGCCTTCATTGTAGGAAAAGACTGCAAGATAAAGACGAGGGCTGTGACAGATTTAGCGTTATCCAGGAGGTACGAGGAGGCCTGTTACTCTACATCCCATTTTTTATTTGTCCAGACAAACTGTATATATTTTTATTATCTTGTTTTTTAATTTCATGTATGTTTTAGGTAGTGGATTCTAGCAAGAAGCAGGCTTCAACAGTTTCTAACCTGCCATCTAACCTTTGCAAAATATATAGGTAATTAAGTATACATTATAATTATCAGGGGTGATTGTAATTCAGGGTTTAAAAATTGGGAGTAAGCATATGAGTTTTTTGGGAATATCTTGGAATTCGTCATTTCACTAGACCACTGGTTTTTGGGACTTTCGCTAATCAGAAAATTATTACCTGTTGAGATTTTCGCTGAGTTCCTCTATCTAAAATTCAAATTTTGATGCTTTTGCTAATTCTCGCTAACAAGACGCTGACATACCCGTGATTCTTCCTCCCACTGATTCTTTTGGTTTGGCAGATTTCACCATTTTGAATATTTGGAACTGCGCTGTAATCGGCTACTATCATGATTCCTATTTACGCGGTTAAAATATCAAACATCGATTTTCTTATTCACCTAACTTAAAAGTTACATGTTGCGATTCGTATTCACGTGGTTTAAAAATTGTACATCGTGATTCTTATTTACGTGATTTAAAAATCCGAAATCCAATGTAGCAATTCATATTCAAGCGATTTTAAAATCCAATATCACGATTCATACTCATGTGATTTTAAAAATCCAACGTCGCAATTTTTGTAAGAACTAAGATTTAAAAGACTATAAAGGTGTGATATTCTTCATTATCAGGCAATTTAATTATAAATATTTAAAAAAAATTTTTTAAATATGAAACGCGTGGGAGGTAAATAAATTTCTCCATATAAATTTTTTGCTCATAAAATTTTCTGGGTTTTTCACTTCGTGATGCAATCACCACTGAGTTATTTAGTGTTTTAAAAACATTGATTAATATATTACACACAATTTTGTGTAAGTTTTGTGTGAAATTTATAATTTATGAATTTTCTTTGTGATTTTTTAAAACTTTCCATTGATAGTAAATAGTGAGTGATAGTAAACTTAATACATTTGTTAGAAATAATTATTTTTAAATAAAATAACTGATTAAACAGTAAAAAAAATTTAAATAGTTAAAATAGCATGAAATAATACCATGTACAATTTTATGCAATTCACGCACAAAACAATCAGAAATGCATCTCGTCAATAAATTTTAATTATGCCAATTATAGTACGATTAGTTATACAATGAATTAATCAAATGATAAAACTGCTAAATATAATTAGAATAAGTTATCAAAATACATAATAAAAAAATAAAAACTTTGCGCAAAATTGTAACAAATGGAACAGTTGCGATTCCGTCACTTGAACAAATTGATTAATACCTAAGTATTAATAAACCAAATGATTAATCAACTAAAAACCCTTAAGATGAATTAGAAAATAAATGTTTTGTGCAAAATTGTACTATAAAATTTTCCCTTACATATCTTTTATAGTATTCTTTTTCATTGATAGTAAATAGTGAGGAAATTTATAACTTATGAATTTTTTATGTAAATTTTTTAAAATTTTTGTATTTTTTTCTACTGATTAATAAAGTATCCGCTTTAATGCAGTCACAATCAAACCTCATTAATGCAAATCTGAATATAGCAATTGTGTATCAAAGGAAAAATTTCCTAAAATGAATTGCAATATTTTTTTAAATTTAATCTCATTCCTCTTTTAAGTTAAAACCTTTGAGGCATTGTCAGTAGATAAAAAGGATTACATATTCAATAGAGAGGTTTTGCACTTACCTTGTAGTGTGCAAGGTCAGTAAAATCACACGTAAAGGTTTCATTTTGCTTAATATAGACAGCACGTTGCTGGGACAATGTAACTTTAATTACAATCCTGACATTCTATATGTTTGGATATTTAAGAAATAATGGATGTAAATATTTTCCTTCATTAATAATGTACTTAATAACTGTATATTAATTTACACTGCTTATAACTATATATTAATTTGTAAATAACTGTAGATATTAAATGTTATAGTGTTGTTAATTTACTTTGTATTTATTCATCCAAAATCGCATACTGTGGGAAGAATAATCACCTTCCATTAGGCTTCTGCTTTTTTCTGCTTGTCATTTTTTTATTGATTAAAATTAAATTTCTTGCAGAACAAAGATTGCACAGTATTTACCCAGCTAAGCATGCATGGAGAGAAATGCATGTTCTCTTTAATAGCATACATATAAAAACAATGAATTGAGTCATTGTCAAATGTCATTTAACATTAAAATACGTCAAAAGAAAAACTAAATTTAGGAAATATTATTGCAATTTCAATAAATTTTTTCAACAAATCAAAATACTCTTTCATTCTAAAACAAAATATTAAACCGATTAATTTTATTAAATGATGGTTTTGCATTATAAATGATTTTGAAAAAGAATGTAAAATAGCTGAGGTTTTAAATTTTAAATTCAAACTACCTATTTCTCACTTTTCTTAAATTTGAGATTCAAGATTTGACAGAAGTATAACAGACATACACAACAGTGTATGTCTTGTTAAAAATCTTGCTACTTAATATCTTAAGTTTTAGCGTTATTATTTTTTTAAATGGCAGAATTAATATGTGACTTTTTATATAAATTTAGGCTTGGAGATATTCTTCAAATTCACCGAGAGAAGGTTGTGGGTTTACTGATCACTCATGGCCTTCAACGGCATAAATACGATTTTGTTTTGAAGCTTCAACAGTAAGTTAAACTTTAATTAGATTTAAATTAAAAATTTCATTTATATCTAAATGCATTTTGTATTTTTACAAATTAGAATTGCATTTATTTTCAATGATTCATACTAAGTAGCCCATCAAGTAGTTAAGTACATAACATTGAAGTATCATTGAGCAACTGTCTGCATATCAGCAATGTTTCCTTATTCCTATGAAAATGTTACTGTTATTACAATATCACATGAGTAGAAAAATGCTTTCGACTGATACACTTCGTGTATTCAAAAATTGTCCTAAAAGCTTTGTGAAATGAATATTTTGTTTTTATAATATTTTTACAAACCTGAGAAACAGATATTTTTTGGCCTGATAGTGCACCAAGTATTTTTCCTAGTTAATCAAGTTATTAACGACAAAATTTTTTATGTTCTTATATTTTATGCCAGTTATAAAATATGTAGTTTGCAAATGACAAAATTTAGATTTTTTCCCCCATCATTTTGAATATATCTTTCATGCATATGAATAATATTTTATATTATGTGTAAATATCTTGAAATTCATCAATCTTGAACCTTCAGAGCAGCTTAGTGGTATCACCATCTTCAGCGACTCCAGGTCTGCCTTACAGGCTCTCAGCAAAGGTACCTCATGCCTAATCTTGAATATAATGGAACAACTTGGACAACTTCATCTCCAGAAGAAATGCTTCTTGCAGTGGATTCCCGCCCATGTGAACCTTGAGTTCAATGAAATAGCTGATTCCTTGGCTAAAAATGCCAGAGATCTCAATCAAAATACAATCCCGAATACGCTGGCAGATGCAAATGCTTTTGCAAAGTCAAGACTATTCCCCTCTTAAAAATCAAGGCCTAGGATCAAATAACTAATCTTGACATCGACTGGAAGACAGCCACTACTCTCATCAGACTAAGAACAAAACATCATAAAAACATGAAAATCTCTGCAGATGGGACTAGATAATATCAAAACTGTGGCAACAGTCTTAATGTGGAACTCACACCATATCATGTTTTTAACTGCCCTACAGTTGTTGCAGGCTTTCACCTCCTAAACTACCCTACGGAAGAAGATTTATATTCATTTAATGCCATAGAAATAGCAAAGTCTATTCAAGCACACTATGAGATATGATTCAGTTGAGGATACGACACCAACCAATAAAAAATTTATGCATATGGAAAAATTATGGATAATTAAGGATAAAAATTATGAATATTTTACAGATATGATGAAGATATTCTACTGCTGATATATACAATCTTATGATATAATGTGTAAATTGTTAGGTAGATGTATTTAGCTTGTATCATTCATGAGCCAAAATGCTGTTGAAGTACACACAAATTAAACATTTTAATTTATACCACATTTCCTAATTTTGCAAAAACCTTTGTTGAAGAAAATAGTTAAATGATTCATTTGAAATAACTTAAACAATGTATAAATCATATAAATAAGTTAGAGAGAAACATTTTGGTACTATAACAAGGGGTTCCATGTTCGAACTTTGTTTATTTGAGCTTTGTAATTTTTTATTTTATTATTGTTTTTGCAATATTTTTTTACTAGAATAAAGATAATGCTACTCCATTATGTTTTTAAAGTTAATAGAGTTTGGTGAAGAATTCATTTTACAAGTCTTCACAGGGCTTTGCAATATATAATTTTTTCTTCCTTTATTATAATCTTGTTCCTTGCCATATTATAAATTTTAAAAAAAGAGTTTATCTTGAATTTAAAGAAGTTTATCTTGGATATTCATTCTATGATTTTTACTTTTATTTTTCATTTTAGGAAATTTTTATTTTTTATCTGATTTGAATTTATTATTCATTCTTTTAATTTTTATTTTATGATTTCTTTTTAATAGAGAATCAATTGCCACTCAACCATCAGAAGAAACAGCTGCAGCTATAATGCAAGTTGTTGCACATTTTTATCATAATTTTGATAACATTAAAGATTTTAGCTTTAGCATCATGATTGATACTATCCATCACTTAAGTAGTCTAGCTATTGCTTATTGTAATGAAGGTATTAAAAAAATTTATTTTACTATGATTTTTTTTTCTCTGTTTATGTTATTCAAATATGTTCTTGAAAATGAATAATTTTAAAGAACAAATGAAATTATTTTCGTTATAATATTACATAAATGTAAATGAAATTATTTTCGTAACACTTGCTAGTTTAAAGTTATGTGTCAATTCTAAGTATTTTCACTGTAACTATGTAACTAATCTATTTTTTTTTTATTAACCTTCTGAATTTTATCCCCAATATTTTTTTAAATTTCATTTTAGCTGGTGACTTTTCTGCATTAAAAAAATTGGTTTTCTCCAAGTTTTATTATGGGAAATTTGTGCATAAGATTGAAAACTGTTTTCATTAGATTTTTTATGCATTATATTTTTGTCTTGGTGTTGTGATGTTTTTAAGAATGAAAAAAATTTTTATGCTATCAACTATTTTCTTTTCTTTCTTTTAAAAATATGTTGAAAAGTTAGTCATTAACTGCAGATGTAAGCTGTAAATCATAGATTCTCAACCTTTTTAACGATGCTGCCCCCTTAAAGAGCAAAAAACACTTCAACGCCCCCCTTTGTGAAAATACAGTTATTTAGAGCATGGTGATGGAGCGAGGTGTGCTGAATTATAAGAGACAATATTAAGCAATTTTTCAAGAGTTAAATTTGTTAGATTTTTTAAAAAAATAATGTGTAAATTTATCGATACTTTTCTCATAGCTAGTAATTGCTGCCTATTTGTTATAATTACAATAAATACGGTAATGAAAAAAATACAAGAAGAAGAAACCTATGCTTAAAAAGAATCATTTATTCTTAATTAGATAATTAAAGAAACACCCCAAAAAAATTTTACGCTAAAAAGTGGTATCAACAAAACATTAGTCTCTTATCGTTTAATTCAATTTTTTTAGTGAGGTGAAGACGCAAGTCCCCTTGTTGCACGATTTCGAGTTGATTTCTCTTTTTTGTGTGACAAGATTCGTAACAGCACTAAATCCACGTTCGACAGGGAAAGGAAGGCATGTAAAAGTGGGAGTATCGCCCCCGTTGAGAAACAATGCTGTAAATGATCCTACTTTCTAATGTTGCTGCTAAGTGGGTTTGATGGGTTTAATTTTGGCACACCATAGCTTGGGCTGGACTTTGTTGAATCGTGTAAGGTTGGATGCCTGATTGAATTGCGCTTTCACTAATAGTGTCTTAGTGATTTGTAATACACTATTTCATCCACTAAATTTGTAGATTTTAATCATGATTTAAATCAATTGGTTTTTTTAGAAGTATTTATTTGAATCAGATGTTTTTTTTTAAACAAAATTGTTAATTTTAATATTTTTAAAGCATTTCAATATGAGATAAATCAAAAAAATCTAATTTTGCATCAAATGAATAATTTTTTATTTCATTTGTCACTAATTGTTCCAGAAAGGGAAAAGTTCACATTCAGTTGTGGTGCAGATGTGGGTTAATAAATACCACAATCTGTCCTCTGCTTTAAATTGTAATAGTGTAGTGCAAGCATACACCTTTATTGTTTTTAAATAATTTAGAATGAATACCGTTTCCCCCCCCTTATAAGCCATGAGTGTTTGTAGCTGTTTTGCTTTGTCAATAATTGGCTCCAACCTTTATCCTATAAAGAAGTATTATTTTTGTTAGTTGAACTGCTAAGCGATCTACAGGGAGACCAAAAATTATATATGATTCATTTACTCAGTTATTGATGACGGTTAAATTATGGAAAATGCTGCTTGATGATAATTTTGATCTAAATTTATTTGGCAGTGATTTTATTTATGGAATCTCTTTTAATTTTGTTTTGTTAGTGTCCAATTTTGTTCATTTAGTAATACTTGATGTCTGTTTTTATAGATAAAATGCAAAAGTTTTTACCTTTTGTTAAACTAACCAGTTATCTCTTTGCAATACGTGATATTATCGGTGAAAAATCTTTGGACTCATCATGCTTTATATCAGACTCATATCATAAGTGGAAATTTTACCCTCTTTATCAAGATGAAGGATTTAATTTACAGTCTGAGATAATTACTAAATTTGTTAAATCTGTGATGTCCAGTTATTTTCATGGTAAGTAAAAGCTTTATCTTTTTCCTTTTAATCATTTATGCTAAATATTCTATGTTTATCATACCATAACCTGCACTGGATTACTTTAAGTTTGAATAAAATCACTCAAACATTTTTCAAAAATCAGATTTTTTATGATGCAGCATGCTATGCACATTTGGTAATTCCAAACATTAATTTATGAAAGTATGGGTAATATAGAGTAACATTAAAAGTAACATGAACTCCATTTATCCTTAGTCAAATGCAGTTTTTTTACTACAGTGTCGTGAAAAATGCTTAGATTTGGAAAATTTAATTATTTTGATAGCTTACCATAAGAATGTTTTAAAAATTATTATTTTTTCCTTTCAAGCATTAGATGTCCAGGAAATTCATTATTTGTCGATCATAAATTCTGAAAAATTAACAAAATTATCACTTAATTTTAAATTGATACCTAATTGATGTCTACAATAATTGACTCTCAACGGGAAAATGAATAAAATAACAATAAAAGCCAACATATACTTCAACATATGGCCAGCTCTAATAAGCTGTGCGGAATATCTATTCATTCCTCATTGAAACAAGTTTAAAAAATGTGTTTTTAATTTTGTCATAAAAATATTATTTAAAAAAACTATCATTTCAGATGATTCTGCTGCTATTGAACAAAATTTTTTCGATGTATTGCGAAATTTGGAGCTTCAAATGGAAGAAAATGGTCAAGCAATAGGTGCACTGAGAACACTAATATTATTTATTCAGCTGGAATTATTTAAAAGTTTTTCTGTAAGTATGTTACTTTTTTTAATAAAGCAAACGAAACAGTTTGTGTTAGTTGAAGCAGAACACATTACTTTTATTTTTTTTCCTAATATTTACGATATTAACCTATTAATCTCAACTCATGATTTTGAAATAATAGTTTAAATATTATTATTAAATGCCACAAAATCAACTGTAAAAATATTTGAAAAGAAAAAAAAATTAAAATACGTGTAAATTTTTTGTTTAAACTTTTTTTTCTCCCCAAATCAATATCAGACGATTTAATATTTTGATTTCAAAAATGTATCAGTCTAAAAAAATGTGAGATTCTAAGAAGCAAGGAAATCTTATGGTTGTATTAGTTGAAATATTTGTGGAATGCAAATTAATCATTGGTGTTTATGACTACTAGTGTTCAATTCCATAGGATTGTAATTTTGAACCCAATCCAGAAGACAAGGGAATCCTAGATTAAGTATTGAGAGAAATTTGCCTTTGTGGAGGGAGGACTTTTGGAAGAAACTTATCTTGCATTTGAGTTACAGGGGCAGGAAACCCACCCGCGTTTAACCTGATGGCAAGAGGACTCTAACCCATGATCTGTTTACCACTGAGGATATTTTACAGCTGCCTCCTTATGGATGTAGAATTTGTATTAACCAGTCATCATTGGGATTCGAACCCAATTCACCTAATTTGAAAGCTCAGTGACTCTCTATCCCCCGGGCCACCACGCCTCTCATCCTGGTTAATTGTCTTTTTTAGCCCTGTATTTTTTTATAAACAACATCTGCTGCACTTCTTGTATATTAATGCTAGGTTCAATTTTCAAATAATGCTAAATTATAGTAATTGCTATAAAGGGAATTACCCCATAATTTTCAATGTAATTTGATATATCTAATAATAAATAAGACTAATATGTAGTGCCTGATTCTGTGGGGGTAAAAGTATTTTTTAAATGTTAATAATTCTATCAATTTTAAAACAGATTATTTTCTTCTAATCATTTTTAATGTTCTATACATTTAATTAACCTTCAATACATCTATATTATTAGAAGTATTATTTTTTAGAAAAATCCTTACTTGGTTATAAATAAAAGACCACAAAAAAGCAAATTGACTAATATATGTACCTTATATAAATGTGAAATTCAAATCATTTTTAAGATTTTAAATTTCTTACAGTATCAATAAATTGTATCTGCAACCTAAGAAATAGACTTGTTAAGCTTGTACATACTTACAAAATGTAGTTTGTAAAATGAATCACTATTATCATGGCTTCTATGAGGATTTTTGTTTGTCATTTTAAATGGGAAGAATTGTCTGTAAGCTATTAAAAATTATAAATGATTAGAGCATATTGATTATATGTTTAAAACTAATTTTTCATTCACTTCATTGAAAAGAATCTTCATCATATGTATAAGTAATTTCTAAATTTAAAGTAAATAAATTTTATTTATATATGCAGCTAAACTTTTAAGTTTATGTTTTCGCTTTTGATCTACTAGTAATTTAATTTTTTTGAAATGTTAAAATTGTTATTTCAGGATTTTAATTGTTCTCCATCACTTTGTTCTCGTGTTGTGTCTATTATATTAGACGTCATTCAAAATGCTTTGAGTCAAAGGCGAGTTGATCTACACTTTGCTTTGGATTTGTTTAAAGCTTTACCTAAAGCTATTCAGATGACTTCTTTAAAAGTAAGTATTCATTACACTTGATTTTTATGCCATATATTATGTAATTATGCTTTCAACAAAAACATGTACATATATACCATTTATTCCAGTGGATAAGCCAACTTTTCAAACTCCCAAAATTTTACAATAATCAGGAGGTTGACTTATGCACGGGTTATAAAGTCTGGCTGTTTTTGATCGTGAATTATTGCTACATTGTAAATTGTGAGATAAATAAAATTTATTCTATATCAATTTAACCTTTTCAAGAATTGTTTTTAATATGTTATATATTTATTTTGCATTTTCTTTCATCAAAATTTTTCACATGCAAAGTTGTTTTTTTTGGAAACTACACTTTAAATCACGTTAAGAAAAATAATTAAAATAAAAAAAGTTATAATATTGTGCTGAGTGTATTAATTGTCAATCTACTCATGAATAAGAAGGGGAAGGAGAATAAACCTTGCCATGTACATTTACAAAACAAAAATAAATTTATTCTAAATGATTATATGAGATTATTTTTGTTCATTTCATACAAAATTCTTGCTAAATAAATAAATACAATTTACATTTTACCTTAAATAAGTAAATAAATAATAGCTTTGTCGTCTTTCTTATAAGTTTGTTAATTTTAATAACAGAAAAATGCATTTTACTCAACTGCCATCCTAATATTTTTTTTAACTCATTATAAACAAAGAATTTTTGTGTTTTAAATATTAATGTTTTGAAGACATAGTAATATTGGACTTCTCAGAGTATTAATCTCGATATATCGCTATATTTAAAATTTGCAAAATTACGAAATGAAATTTTGATTTAAAGAATTTTTGTGTTTTCTATATTTTTGATTTTAATTGAGTATTTTTATTTTAATGTGTTCTTTTAGTTTTAAAACATATAAATTGAATATATATTAATTTCTAATCTATTAAAGAATAAGAAGGGGAATAAACCTTTCAATGTAGATTTGCGTAACAAAAATAAATTTATTCTAAATAGTTATATGAGAATATTTTTGGCTTGATAGAATAGTAAGTTCATTTTAACTAAAAAATAAGTGAGATCCTTTGTAATTCATTAGACAACTTGATTGATATAGATATTACAAGTCTGTTTTAATATTTTAACTCATATATGAGCAATTATAATTGAATTTATTAACATATATAAATATATGCACTATTTAAAAGGAAATTTAAAAAGAAAAAAAAGATTTACAGAACAAACTTACTTTTTCGATTCTTCTGAATAATTTAAAAATAGAATTATTAACGTTAAACGGTGTGACATTTAACAAAATACTTTCTTCGTCATTGAATGCGGAGAAAGTGTGTCTGCATTAAAATCCATCTCAAAAAGTTTGACAAAGTGAGGACGATTGGGTAAGAGCCTGTCAAGAAGGGATTACAGATATGTGGTTAACAGAAGGCTTCTTATGAAGTGTGTGACAGGATTTATGAAAATAGCAAAAAAAACTTTTCTCTTTGTTAGGAAGGAGTTAATTTGCTTTATAAAAAGATTGCAAAATTGTAAGATAGAAACTATGTTTGCTTTTATCTTTTTTGCATTGACACCAGAAATAAATAAAAAGAAACTGAACCCACGATTGGCATTTTCAAGATTGGCAAGTGGACACACGAAGAGTCTCGTTTTCTGAGGGCAGGAGGATCTGCTCTAAATGTCAAGCTTACCAGGCCTTTTCAGAACACATACTGGACTGCTTGGGTCTTTCTAAGGAAAAGAGGGAAGAATTATATGTTTCTCCCCTTCTGGTTCTCAATTTTCTGAGGGTTAACAATCTAAAGGATCTTGTCTGACTTCATCAGACAGTTGGAGGATAAGCCACTACACAACAACATATATAAATAAAAGCATCTTCCTTTTGAATATTTTTTCATTTGAAGCATTGAAGAAGTGAACAATATTCTTGAAGAATATTGTTCACTTAAACAGCAGAAAAATGTACTTTTCCCCAAAAATGTTTATGTCATGCTTGCAGAAGGCTAGTAATTTTTAACTTGTGATAAGCATGCAAATGTTTTATCTTTAATAGCATTTTGATGTTGTCTTGGAAATTTGTTGCAATTAGCAGACTTCTTGTTATCAGTATATTAAGCTCTTACTATCTATGTTTTATACTATTTGTGCTATCAATAATTTCAGAATGTGTTGAAAAGATGTGCTGGAGATTTAAAACGTCTGTCATATGTGGGGAAAATAGGTATGGAAATTTCTCAGTCTCTTGAAAATCAGCAGGAGTGGTCTAATTTCACTAGCATTTACAAGAAGACGTCTTTGTTGACTAAGAATCATTTCAAGGTTACATCACATGTTGTGAGTAATCAATCTTTTACATTTAAGGAAAAAAAACTTTAATTTACTTATAAATATTTCAGGAGGGGAGGTCAGGAGGATTAAGAGTTGCATATGAATCCACAACCAAAAAATGTAACAGTACATCGCTAAGGGTGCTTTTATGAAATATGTGTTTGTATAACCTTTGAACAGGTTTTTTTTTTTAAATTTACAATATCTGAATTTCGTCTTAATTTAATGTCTTGTAATAGTTTGTTGAAAACAGATATAGCTATTCTATTGTAATATAATTTGGTGTCTTTGTCAAATCGGTTACCGATTCATTAAATTACAATTTAAATGCAATTTTTTACAATAATTATTAAGAAATATAAAAGTAAGATAATTTATGTAATAAAAGTACCTGTTCAATGGCATACATAAAAACAATTCATTATAGGGAAGGAACCCTAATGATATAAGATGACATTTTTGGTCATGGGGATACTGTGAAATTCTTTCTCCTTAAGATGTGCTCTACCACCCCTCTAAGTTTGTCCCATGATTTTAGAATCACCCTGTATTTTATTTTACTGATGAGCAATTTGTATGATTTTAGTTAGTGTCAAGTGACTCCAATTTAGAGGAACGTTGGGCTGTTGTGAAAGAAATTGTTTTGTCACCATCTACTGATCTACAAACTGTCCATGAGTGCTGTGATGCATTTCAACTACCCTTCGATTATGTTGCTGTTATATATCTGAATCATAAACTACTTGAGCTGGAAAAGCAGTTAATAAGCAATCAAATGAGGTCAGATGATGAAATATTTGTAGCATTGAAAAAAATTGAAGCAATAATTTGGGGTATTGAAAATGAAGAAACTTTGTTAACCAATTTCATGAATCTGAAAAAAAAGGTAAATAAGATAGTCATTTTTTATAATTCCTAATTGAAATGTATTGTTTTTTTGTCAAAGATATGAATTTGTATTTGATGTGACTGTCACGCATTTATACCTCATTTATACTTTCACTCATTATGACTAATAAAAACAAAATCATATTGCAATAACAGATCTTCTATTCATAATCGGTAGCGATTAGAAAATTCCAGGGTAGCAAATATTCTGGCTTCTTTAAGCTTCTGTTTACAATTGCATTAATGTATTTTCACGAGAAAACAATTCTGTTTAAAAACATGAGAAAAAAGTATCATAATGACCTATTAAAAAAATACACAATAAGATAAAAAGAGGAAAAAAAATGGTTGTTCATAATATGATAAATAAAAGACTGAATAATACTTTTTGAATATTTGAAAATAAGCAAAATGAAAAAAATAAACTAACAATGCACTTAAGAAATAAAATTAGCCAAGAAGAGCAAAATGTAATTTTTAATTATTTACACTGTATTTATCCCAATCTTTTTAATTTTTATTGTTTTCTTTCCTTAATATTTTATTTTCTGCTAAATATTGGCACACTGAATTTGTAGAACATATTCAATTAATGAGGGCAATCATTCTCATTAATTAATTTTTTTAATTGTTTTTTTAAATCAAATTTTGGGTACATAAGTTTTTAAATAAATATTGTGAGCAATATTAATACCAATTAGCAATTCTTTGTTTTGAAACAATTTTTGAATATCCTAAGGTTTGATATGATATTAACAACATTATATTTTTATTTACATCAACACTTCATTTTTCAATATAAATCAGAAGTTTAATATATAAGTAACAAATAAGTATTAGGCATTACTGACAAGGGTTTATTTAGCACAACCTTTAACCTTTTTTTTTTCTCTAGAAGAATGAAAAATAATAAACTTTTTAAGTAATATTTATAAAATTTAATAATATTTTGTTATCAAAATGGTATGTTGGGTAATCTTATTTTCAAGCCTTGTTAATGGCAATGCTAATTGTTTGCTACTCTTTTATTTTATTCATGATAATGCAACTTCATTCTAATGATGTATCTACTTGAATTCTAAATAACAGAATCGCATTTTTTATATTTTGATTTGTTACTCATTGTAAAGCATAAATAGTGAAGAATTTTATGAAAATGATTTATTTTTTTTATAATGGTATGAATTTTTTTTAAAGAATACTTTAAAAAAAATTATATTTTTAAGGAATACTTTAAAAAATTTCTATTTAAATACTTTTTAGTCAAAGTGGGATTGTATTATTTATTTTTTGTCCATTAACTTAACATTTGAACTGACTTAGAACCATTTCAATGTTTTTTAAGAAATCAATTAAGTATTTAAAAAGGAAATTTCATTATTAGAAAAAACACCAACTACCCTTTATGAAAGTTGAACTATCCTTTTGTGGATAGTAGGAATAAGATTGACAACTACTGATATTAGTGGTTTAAATTGATTTACATTTTATTTCTTTTCTGTTTAGTTTTAGAAATATTTTCTTTCAAAACTTGATTATTCTAATGTTATTTTATACCCCCCATAGATTGGTCCTTACAGTTATGAGATTCTAATTTTCATCGAAGAGCAATTATCGACAATTGAAGCCAATGTACAAACACTAAATCCTGTAATCCATCAAAAGGTATGTGATTAGAATGTTTTTAGCATTAAAAAATATCCATTATTTAATTTATATGTATATTTAGACGTTTGCATTAGACATCAAGACTGGAGAAAAAAACCATAAATGTATTTTTTTTTCTAGAATTTTTTTTTTTTTAAAATTTAAATAATGATAAAAAGAAAACATTGCAACCATTATTAAAAAATTTACTTCCAACCTTACAACTCTTATCACAAATATAATTTTAAGTTTTGTTTGGAAAGCATTGTAACTTTTTTATTGTGTGTGACATTGCTTTATTGAAAATCTTTAATCTATTACTTAAAACAGTCTGTAAAGCTTACAAAATTAGTATAATAGATATTATAGCATAACTTCGTCATTTTATTTTCAATACAGTTATTTTAACTGATTTGTTTTCAAATAATTTCAATTTCTTCCTATTTTTCTGTAAATTTCATTTAAAGCTCAATTATGACTCTAAATTGTTTAAATTTTTCTAAAACTGTATTTTTTAAAAACATTTCTTTAAAAAAATTCATTTAATATTTTTTTAAATCATAATTATCAAATTTATAAAATATAAAAGATTTAGAAAAAGTCAAATGAAATAAATATTAATTGCTTAATTCAGTTTTAAATTTCTTTTAAATGAGAATTTCAGGTAAATTTTTTTCTCATTGAAAAAGTAAGAACTCGGGGGAAAAGAATATCTCTATTGAGTTTGATATTTTAGACTTCTTTAATTTACACAAATAAATTAGTAATTTAAAATATTAATAGAAATATTTCACAACTGGAAAAGAAATATTTCACAATCTATTAACACATCAGAAGGTCTATATTTTTAAAAACATTATTACATGAAAAGGTTTGTGTGGTTTAAAAAGGGTTTGTATAGTTTAACATCTTGCGGACATTTAAATGAAGTCGTTTAAACTCTGGGTTGGGCATTTTTCTGAAGAAATATTTTTCTCCCAAGACAGTAGAAAATATTATGATGAAATGGACGAAACCTAAAATGGCTACCAAGAATGTAATTAAAATATTTAAATTTTCTTAAAACTGAGATTTGAAACAGGTATGTTACAAAATATTACTAAGTGTGCTAATTTAGTTTAAATTTTAAAATCTAATTTTTTTGTGTGGAAATTAATTGTTTATTCAGATGAAATATCAATATTAATTTAAATATCAATTTCAGATGAAATATCCTTTTTTTATTCAAAATAATAATTTGTTGCTTAACATTCTATTAAAATTTCATTGATATTTTGTTTAAACTTTCTTTTTTTACATTAATCCAATTTATTTAAAAATGAACCTATTAGCTTCAGTAAATAAATTGCATTGATCCAATTTTTCTTAAAAATAATATCTTGCGTTTTAGTAATATATGTATTTTTTATGTTGATTAATAATATATTTTTTTATGAGGAATACAAACAGTTAATGATATTCTAAAAATAAGTTTTGTTTACAAAATGGTTAATTTGAGCATAATATACGGCAAATATGCTTACTTATTTATATTAAAATTATATAAATTGTTTATATAAATAATTTAATTCTTTAATATTTCTTTGAGTTAAAATTAAGGTTGAGAACATATAAAGTAACATTTTAGTTAGAGTTATGCAGTATGCAAATGGTACCCGAAATACTTTTGCTCAAATAATCTGATTTTCATGAACTAAGTGCCAATCATGATGGTTTAAAGAAGTGACCTGAAATACGTCAATTAATTAGTGCTAATTATTGCAGAATAGAAGTATATGTATAGAAACAGAAATCAAAATGTATATTCTCTTAATATATCTTCCGAAGGATTTGGATTTCTGACTTCGAAATATGGTCCCAATAGTTTAGTCAGGAAATTGGTTGAAAGTTTGCATCCCTTAATGTTGATTTCACATTTAGCCTATTTCATCATATCTCAGAAATTTTTTTGGCAAATCAAAAGTTGTTTTTTCATGCAATTATAAATTCATATCCAAAGAAAATTTAGTGTAAAAATAGGTTTTAATTATTTATTTTATTTACTGAAAACATAAAATGTTTTCAACCCTTGTAATGCATTAAAATTTTTAGAATTATAATGTATACAAATTTCTACATTATTTTGAAGATTGAAATTTTAAATAAAATGAACAAAATTTGAAAGAAATTGGTCAACTAGTTTCAGAGTTATCAAATTTTAAGTTTTGTTTTTAAAATATGATTTATAGATTATCTGATTGTTAATCTGATTATTCAACCAACCTTGTTATAAAAGAGCTTTTATTTTTTCTTTTAGAATATTGATCTTTTGAAGTTTTTGAAAGTGTACAAAAGAATATATTCTCCAACTAATGAGGAGATTGAATATTGGCGTTCCACTCACCCAATGGTAAATATATGTTTAAATATTAAATTTCAGTAACTTTTTGAAATTTATTGATATTCTTTAAACATATTATTTGATTATGTATTTCAGGATACTAACTTACCTGACATAGCGAATACTCGTTTATCATTCAACATATTTGCCTCTGAAAACCCATTTAAAATCATCAGTAGGTATTATTTATGTTTTTAATTTTTTCTGCTATAAAAAATTCATAATTACCTATACTTTTTTATTCACTGCTTTAATTTTATAAAGTTAAATGTTTAAAAAGTATCAGTTTTTAAATTGTAGCATGTTTTAAGTTATTCTTGATGTTATTGCTAATACAGTTACAAATTGAGAATTTAAGAGATTTAGTTTGAAGTTTTGCTATCAAAGTATTAAATTTTGCTTTACTTCTTTTTTTACGCATGTACAGTAAAAAATTTTAAAAAACATGAAAAGTTTAAATTATTTTTTAAAAGTTTGTTACATGTTATTGTTACTTTATTACGAAGGCAAAATTTCTAAATAAATTGCATTCAGTGAGTTTTTTTTAAAGATTTTTTTAAATGGGAGACATTTTATCACCAACCTAATATGATTATTAACTTTACATGGTTAAGAAGCTCTAAAAGAATATACATGTTTTTTACTTTTATTTTTGTGTGACTTGAAATTATTTAAAAAAATTTTCTGCCAATAAAAATTCAAAGATAACAATGTAAAAAAAAAGGAAAATAGAATGAATATTTTTGTTAAAATAATTATTAATTTTTTACTAGATTTTTTTTTTCAAAATTGAATAGAGGCAAAAATGGTATTGTGCAATTCAAAAGTGTATACTTGATTAAGTTTTTATCAATATATTGATTTTAAATTTTGTTTACAGATCCGGAAGTTACATCGAATACTTTAAAATTGTGGCTTGAAATTGCTCCGATTCTACAGGTATAAGCGAATAATGAACTTATTTTGTTTCATTTCTTATTTTTCAAAGAATTATTTGCAAACCTAAATTTAATGGTTAGCTGATATTAAATGGCTTGATGATTTAATTTATGGGACTGCTCCTGTTTGATCTTTGTTAAGAGGTGAAGAATATTCTGAGTGATTTTTTTCATTTTTTTAAAAAGCACAAATAGTAGGTTTAATCCACTAAAATACTGATTTAATAATTATAAGTTTTTATTTAAATGCTATTGACCTGTGTTTTTCCACAATCATTTAGTGTAGCTAATTTTTGCATGGCTTTTTTAATCTTCATTTACCGTAAATTTATAATTAATTGAACATAAAAAAGTTTCGACTTCTGTTAAAATACAGATAAAGCGAAACCCCCCTCTAATTTTTGACAAAAATCATCGAGGGACGCAAATAAGCGGTACTGACGAAAATGCTAAGCACTATTAAGTGGCATTAAGTATGGATCACAAAATATACTGTAAAAATAATCCTAACAAAAGAAAGTGAACTTTAATTAGTAAATCTAACTTATCTTTACAGTGATCTTTTATTTTTAAATCTTGGTACAATTGGGGCACATGCAAAAAGGTGAGAAAATAAAAAGTATGGATGATAAAATATTTCATAAAAAGAAAGATAATTTATTTTGTTACGTTAATCAGATCCCTAAAATTTCCCCCTCTCTAGCACGACCTTGACCTATATGCAACTGGGAGGAAATGTTGACTGCATGTGCAAAGGATTGCTTCCCACTGCACTTAACAAACACTTGCACTTTTGTTAGCAGCAATCTTCAATTCAGTGACTGTGATTGATTATTCCTTTTTCCCCCACTCATTATTCATTTACAATCAAACATTAATCCTCTACCTACCTAAACATCAGGATAACCATTTTTTAGAAATAAATTCATAAAGAAATTCTTAAAATAAAAACTTATAAATTGTGTTGTAGGGAAGGGGGCATTTTTTAGTACTGATTGGTAATCATTTTTTGTGTGAAACTACTGGGAGCAGGGGCTTTCTGGAGTCAGAGTGTTTTATCAGTGTTTCACAGTATCACTCGTAATTAAATTATTTATTTGCTGAGTCTTTCCTTCAGACATTTACATCGTGTCTTGAATTTAAAGAAAGAAAAAATGATAGTTGGTCAACAAATGTTGGTTTGATGCATGCACAGATTACATCTTTTTCACATTTATTTTAATTGCATAAAATGAAAACTGAAGGATGGCACATCAGGAATGACCACCCTTTGTGGATGTTGAAATAAGATTCATGCTGACCACCTATGAAAGATGCGGGCTATCTGTAGTAGGAGGAATTGAACTGTCAAATTGTATCTATGGTTGAAAAATTGTTCTTTTAAAATTACCTGAATACGATGGGCAGAGGAAAAATAAGTTAAGTGATGAAAATTATTGCTAGCTAGAAATGAAAAAGAATACAACTTGAAGCGAAATTCCTGTTTACAATGGGCACCCATTGCTCAGAAATTGCTGTTCAGTAGTAGTTCGTGGGCCAAGTGCATTAATCGTTCAAGTTTGTTCCGATGCTCGGGGGGCATTTTTTTCTTTTTACCAAATTATTAGAAATGTTTTAATATTTTTAATTTTATGAAGTTCTCCAAAAATTATTCGATCATAATTTAATAACAATAGATTACCTTTCGCACTCTTTTTCTCTACGCTTTCCTACGCCCATCCAATAAAATCAACGAGTTATTTTTTCTCCTCCAAATCAACCAATCACACACATTCACAGATTCTTTCTTCTCTTAACCGCTAACTGCAATGTTTGTAAACAAACCCTTTTAGATGTTGCTTTGCACACGCTAACTTAATCAATTTCCTTTTCAACTCTTAAAACATATTTTAATTTTATTTTAAAAAAAAACGGCTCTTTTAAGAGCCAACTATATGATAAATCATTTATTTTACTTTTTCTTGGAAAATTTTTGATTTTCTTTTCGAAATTG
Source organism: Parasteatoda tepidariorum (assembly GCF_043381705.1). Classification (NCBI taxonomy): domain Eukaryota; kingdom Metazoa; phylum Arthropoda; class Arachnida; order Araneae; family Theridiidae; genus Parasteatoda; species Parasteatoda tepidariorum. The sequence goes on from NC_092206.1 coordinate 55,392,302, forward strand.
GAATTGTTTAGTTCCAACTAAACAATCACAATGTCGAAAATTCGAAATTGTTGCTTGCATTCAGGAGAGGTTATCACCGATATTGTTTCTCCCTTTTCCCTAAAAGACTGGCAAAAAACCAAAGAATGTATGGTAAAATGGACTCAATTAAAAGAATGTGCAGAATACCATATAAGCCAGAAACTATTTGATATATCTGTTGATGAACTATCTCAGTTACCAGCTGACAATGAAGGATACCATAAAAAATGCTATCAAAAATTTACAGATAAGACTAGAATTTCTAAGGCAGAGAAACGATGTCTTAAAACCATTTATTCCTGAAAATTCTGAAGAATCAACGGCTATGTCATCTAAGCGTGTGAAACAGATCCCTGTTTGAAAACTTCTTGTCGCACTTCTGTTCTTCCTAAGGTGTGCATTATCTGTAGATCAGTAAAAAAGATTAAAGAAAAGCATTCAGGAAAAAAGAAAGTTGAATCTTTAAGTCGTTGTGAAACGAAAAATAACAGCTTGTTGCAAGCAGCTATACAAAAAAATGATGAAAATATTTTGTTGCACATCCAAAACAAGGACCTTGTTGCTATTGAAATGCACTACCACAGATCATGCTTCAAAAATTATACCAAATTTCTAAGTACCAAGAAAATTTCTACTTATGAAGTTGACATTAAGTATGAAAAATCTGTCAGTATCTTTTGTACTGATGTCATTGAGGCCAAACTCATTAAAAAACATAAAATTTATGAGATGAACAAATTGACTAATTTAATTGTTCAAACTGTTGTACAACATGAGAATGAGGATATTAGTGGATATCGCAATGATTTTTTGAAAAGAAGACTTAAAAAGAAGTTTCCACAACTTGATTTTGTGAAACAAAATTCTAAAAATTTATGTGAACTTGTGATCTGCTCTTCATCTTCATCAAGAGTATTGAAATTGGATCAGTTCTGTGGTTCAACTGATAGTGATAGTGTTACAGATGATTCTTTTACTTATAATTCTTATAAACCTTCTTCCTCTGATATTTTGAGAAATTTATATTCTTCTGCACTTGCTTTAAAAAATATCGTAACTGAATCTACTCCAACTGTTTTTGCGTGGCCTCCAAATGGATGTGATTTGACTGTTGATGCTGCCTCTGATATAGTTCCAGTTGAACTTTTCAATTTTTTAGCATGGATGATTGGAGTATCTGAAGAAGAAACTATAGAAAAGACCATAGATGTCCCATTTGATGTAAAACTAAAAATTCTTTCAATAGCACAAGATATCATGTATTTAGCTTCAAATGGAAGGAAACAAACACCCAAGCATTTAGCATTAGGCATGACGATTCGTCATATTTCAGGATCCTCAAATTTAATAGGCTTACTTAATGGATTAGGACACTGTGTTTCCCACACGACAGTATTGCAGCATGATACTGCTTTAGCCATGCAGCAGTTAAATAATAATCGTATCTATCCAGAAGGTTTTGAAAAGGGTCGTTTCACAACATTAGCTTGGGACAATAATGACTTTGGTGAAGAGACATTGACAGGATACTACTCATAATACAAATGGTATAATTTTACAGTGGGACATCAGATCACATCAGTCGGAAACAATTAATAGTATGGCACTTCCAATTCTTAAAAAATCAAGAAAGCGTACGCTAAATGTGAATTTACCTGACATCATTTCAAAGGGGAAAAAAAGCCTAAACCTCCTTCTTATGCTGAAATACCCTCAATTAATCACGAAAGAAATTTACTTTTACAAAAAGAAGCTAGAGACATTGATGATCTATTTTTCTTATGTAAATATGTTTCAAAAAACCTTCTTCCTGGTTGAACTGGTTTCAACAGTCAAATGGCAAGATCTACTGAGAATTTAGATAAAACAAAAGTTGGTTATCTCCCAATATTAGATGCAAACCCGACAGAAATGTCCACTGTCAATACTCTTTTGCATCGAAGTATTGAAATAGCAAATAAACTTGAACTTGAGAATATCGTTCTAGTGTTAGATCAAGCTATCTATGCAAAAGCTCAGCAGATCAGGTGGCAAAATAATGAGTTTAATGATAGGCTCATAATTCGACTCGGAGAGTTTCATACTTGTATGGCATTTTTAGCAGTTATTGGAAAAAGATTTGCTGATGGGGGCTTGCAAGACATTTTAATTGAATCGGGTATTGTTGCTCAAAGCTCTATAGGCCGTGTTTTAAATGGGCATCATTACAATAGGAGTATTCGTGCTCATAAACTTTTATGTGAAGCATTACAAAGAATACGCTTTGAAGTTTTTCTGTGTGAAGAGAAGATTGATTTTAATGAAGTTGAACGTGTAATTGAGCATTTTTGTAAAGAATATCCTCATGATTCCTTGGATAATTTAATTCATAACTGTGAAATTGAAAAAATACGTAAAATGTATAATGAATACATAGCTTTGAAATGTGGTGAAGACCTCACCTATGAGTTCTGGAGTTCTTACATTGTGATGGTGGAATTGCTACTTTTGTTTGTTAGAGCGACTAGGCAAGGCGATTGGGAACTGCATTTATCTGCTGTGCAATCGATGCTTCCATATTTTTTTGCATATGATAGAGTTAATTATTCAAGATATTTGAGTATTTATTGGTGTGAGATGCAAAATTTAAAAATCTCAAATCCGGCAATCTACAACGAATTCAAAACTGGAAAATTTTCAGTTCAGCAACAAGAGAGGCATTTATTTTCAAGGACACCTTGTGATCAAGTCATTGAACAAACATGTAATAGAGATTCCAAAACCAAAGGTGGATTAACAGGAATATCAGTTAATAAAGGTGCAGTGCATAGATGGATTTTATCCCACCATTCAAGAGCAGCCATCTCACATCAGTGTAACATAATGGCAGGAAAGCAAAATTGCAATTGCTTAAAAAAGGAGTTGGATTCAACTCGAATCAAACAAGATGAGAAACATGTCATTGCAATTTGTGATACAATCTTATCCATGCAAAATCCTTTTAAAGATACTAACGATGCATTATTAAATATTGTTACTGGTAGCGTTGCTCCAGAAGATGTATGTCTTGACCTGAAGCACGCTGCAGCACTTGGAAACATAGCTTTAAATTCTTTTTTAAAAGAAAGATTGGTGCAAGAGAATCTTGATTTTTTCACACCTATCAAATGTTCGAAATTAAAAACCTTTTCAGATGTTGGTAAAATAAGTACTATACAATTAAAAGCAGAAACAATAGCATTAAAAAGTGATAGAAATTTATTTAGAAGAATGTTAATGATTTCTAAAGTTCAAAATCTAGATTTAGAAGAATTATTGAAGTATAGTTTGAGTAATTTACCTCTTGCCCTTGCAAATTATGATGGCAGCAAATCGAGAACAAACAAAGCAACTTTGCTTCATTATTTAGAAAATTGTTCGGATAGCATTATTATAGATTTTAACAAATATCAAAACACATCAAAGGCATTGTTGTTGATGCAATGGCTTTTATTCAACAAGCAACAAATTCATTTGCCACTTTTGGAGAATTTTGCAATCTTTAATTAAGCTGGCAAAAAACTATAACTGCTCCCGTGTTGACTTCGTATCTGACAGGTATAATGAATTGAGCATCAAATCTGCCGAACGAAAGAGAAGAAGCATTGCTGGAGTTCAATTAGTTCAAATATATCAAGCAAAACAAAAAATGCCTAAACAATTTCAGAAATTCCTTGCATCTGGCAAAAACAAAGAAGAACTTATTGATTTTTGTTTTAATTTTTGGAAAAAATTAAGCCCTTGCCTTTTTGAAAATATTGAAATTTATGTCACACATGAAAACATTTGTCATAAGTTGTTTATTAATTCAAATGAACTTACTGTTGAGAATATTATAGAACTTGAATGTGATCATGAAGAAGCTGATTCAAGAATGTTCCTTCATGTTGGACATGCAGCACTTTTTTATGATAAAGTTTTCATCAAGAGTCCTGATACTGATGTACTTGTCTTATCTGTATCTTTGATCCATAAAATTAATACTTCTTTGTTATATATCCATGGTACTTCTCAAAATATTAAAATATTTGATATCAACTCTATATTCAAGGCATTGGGAAGTGATGTATCACAAGCCTTAATAGGTTTGCACGTTTTTACTGGATGTGACTCTGTAAGTTCATTTAAAGGTAAGAGTAAAGTCAAATCATTGAAAATAATGTCAAGCTCAAGCTTATTTATATCGGCATTCGTAAAGCTTGGAATAGATTGGAATTTATCCAGACCATTGGTTGAGCAGTTAGAATCCTTTACTTGTTCTGTATATGGACAAAATAAGTGTNATTAAAATAAAAAAAAATAGAAATGAAATTTATAAGATTTTATGTAGCGTATGCATTAAAACAGAGCGTGTGATCAATGAATTTTGTAAAGTGCACTGTTTGTACAAAATACTGCTGAATGGTTCTACATCTAAATAGCTAAATTTCAAATCATAAATACACTTAGAAATATATAGATGTACAAGCATCTGGAATTATATTTTATTTTGCTTAATAAAAATTTATAAAACAATACTTGTCCAAGGCTTTTTGGGGACATTCTGTTTGTCTTTTTTATATACATATGTGTGTTTATTTTGTGCAAAAGCTACTTGAAATAACACATTGAAACATTTTTTTATCTTACATTACCTTCAATAAGCTCAACATATTTTTTTTAATTTGTCTTTATTTTTTACAAATTAATATTTTACTAAATTAATAAAATAATAAAAGAAGGGCAAACAAAACCTAGCTAAATTGCTCAAATAAATTATGCAACAAAAGATGTTTAGTGTGTGCAGATGACATTGATCTTGTTTTAATTGTGTTTAACAAATAGAATGTTAAACAACATATATAAAATTAAATTTATTATAGGTCATTGCAAATGTAATTTTTATATGAAATGGAATTTTTTTAAAAGTCCATTTATTACAAAAGTATACTTTGCATACCAGAATGTGAGTTATATTTTTAAGTATAATAACCATTTTACAGTGTTTAAAAAGAAGTAAATATTTCCAGATTTTTATAGAAAATATTCAGATTATTCTCAATGGAGCAACAGTTCATAAAAATTTTAAAAATTTATCGAAAATTAATTTTTATGCAGTGGGTAAATTTATATTTTTTATATAATTCTTATTTTAAATGCTTATACAAAATAATTAAAGAAAAAAAACTTAAAAATAAATTTCGATGAAGTATCATGTCCTCTCAAAATGAAATTATAATTTTATTAAACGTTTATAACGTTTATACAAAAATTGTAAAGCAGTTTGAAGCAAAGGAGACAAGAACTAGAGCAGACGCAAATCGCAAAGCTTTTTGGTTGTGCTTGGTCAATTCATTTTCATGTGACGTCACAGTACCCTCCACTTTGGATATTCATGGGCAAAATTCTGTATTCATGAAATTAAAATAGTTCTTCAATATTTTGGTAACTGTCAATTAATGGCCTATTATATTTTGGAGAACTTCGTGAATTTATATTTCCCAGGCAAGATTGAGTTCTATTTTGGAAGATTAAAATTGCCACTCGAGTGTAGGAACGAAAATCAGTTTAGAACTGCATTTCAGTCTTCAGCCCACGGACTAAAGCTCACCTTAATGTAAATTCTGTGGTAGACCCTTGATTCCATAAACATCTGGCTATCCGCCAATATCCTGTAAGAAATAGCATGAACACAATATCAAATAGATATGGAAATGCAAGTCCATTGTTAATGATTGAACTTTTTAAATGGCTTCACTGATTGGCATGGCACTTTTCCCCTATAAATAGCTACAATTATTTACTTTATTCTGCAATATTTTTCTTACACTTAGATTAAATTGTTTATGGGCATTATGCTTTTATAAAGGGAACATATTTGAGGGTACAAGGGTTATATTTTTTTATAAAGCGTAATTATCTAATTTTTACTTAAGTAAAGTATTGTGTTTTAAAAATTGGTCTAGTATTTTTTAGCCTTGAGTAAATGTGTTTGGCATTTTTCTATGCTTACACACAATTTCTTACTAAATAACAACCTTGCATTATAATGTCTGTTTTCATCAGGATGACAAAGGTCAAATATATTCAGGTGTCAACAGTATGTATGTGATATAGTATATTTTTATCCGTTTTAACTGGAGTTTCAGATATAAGCATGCTCTATGANAAAAGAGCGATAAAAAATTGCCATTTTTTAAAATTTTATTATTGTGTTCAGAAGCTCTCGCGGGCCGCACTTCAGTAGTCGAAGGGCCGCAGGTTGTGCACCCCTAATGTAAATTATTATCATGTTTTCTTTAATTTCTTTCTAATACAAAATTTATTCTTTGTTTTCTTCTAAATACATTTCTTTCTAAATACAAAAATGTACTTTTGGGGAAGAACCTCTCATGCAAAAGTTGAAATTAAAACTTTAACTAAGTGAAATCCTTGATCTCTATTTGTTTTAAATTTTTGTATATCTAAAATGTTTTCACCTTTTAGATGATTCAGTATATTTTTACAAGCAAAAATATTTATTTTCTAGCTCTCCACTGATCACTTGGTGGTTGTTGCATTAAAAAATCAAGTATCCAAATATTTGGATCAATATTCAGCCAAGATCATTGCGCCGAATCATGATAACAACTTTGTTTGCTCTGTCAATAAGATGCTGGAAATGATAAATAAATCTGAAACAGCTGTTGGATGTGCAACATGGATTATGAACAAAATGCCTTCTGGTACATTGTCTTAAGTCTTTTTCACAATTTTTTAGTTTAAAGTAGCTGTTATAAAAGCACTTTTATACTGTACTTGTTAATTGACATTGATTTGATTGTTTTGGACGAATCTATATTTTTATATCTCCATATTTGTTTAATTGAGGATGAGGATATTGGTATAGGAAATTCAGGAGTGGCAGTATTTGAAAATTTTAATGTAATGTGTTCAGAAAATTTAATTCAATTCTATTTAAAAATGTGTTTTGTATCATTTAGTAAACGATGGTAAAAATATATGATAAGAATAACTTCATTGTCATTAATTTTAATATCTACTTGTTTTATTAGAAATGTTTATAACATTTAAAGAACTTGTAACTAGCAATTTGAAATCATAATTTTATTAAACAGACATCGATTTAAAAATTCTTGTATCAGCATATTTCTTAAAAGTCATTTATGTTAAGGATTTGTCTATTTTAATTGAAAAGCTTTAGAATCAGAATTTTTTTTCAAAACCTTATTTAAACTGAAGGCTTGAGTACTTCAATAAAAAAAATAAAAAAAACTATTTGAGCAACATATTTTTTAAAAGTAACTAATCAAGCTACAACAGGGAACCGATTATCTGGAACGGTCGGGACAATCGCTATTCCGGTTTTTTGGTTTTCCGGTTTCCGGATAACGGGTTCTGTACTGTATTACAATTTAGGAAATATGTTTAGATGAAACTGAAAATTTTTTGAATATGTTAAATATTTACATTTTTTGTAAGCAGGTGATACTTAATGATTACTATATAAAGTAAAATAAGCAAAGGCAAATAATTTTAAATAATCAATAGCCTCTGAGATGTTTTGTACCCCTACCACTAAATTTATTTCGGATAATGCATTAATAAAAAATTTATGCCCAAACTGGTTGCAAAACAACTCAATCATAGAGAAAACTTTTAGGTAACTAATTCTTTAATTTGCTTATTTAATTGGCTGATATATGTCTATATCCATAACAATTAATTATTAATCTTCTGACAGTAATTATTTATTAATTCATACCCATTATTTAAACAAGCAACAAAATTATTTTGATTTTAAATTTGATTAATTGACTAATTGACTAATTTTACTAATTGGTTGAAAATAAAAAAAAATTCAGCAAGCTGTGATTGAACTCATTGGAGCGTTTCTTAGCCTGGATTGTCATTGCTTCGGCAGATATCAAAAGCAAACCTCATGTGTTCAAGTGTATCCAGGATTCGTTTTTCTTTGTGTGACAATCTTATTAGTCTTAACTTTGAACAAATCTTGTGATAATTTTACAGTATTTTTTTCATGACGTCAAAATCTGAATAATTTCTTCTTGATGTTTTTTTCCATCACTCTTCTGAATTTGTTGAGTGAATTTTGGAAGCCATAACATTAGGCATAACATTAAATCATTACCCTTGTGTTATTTGCTACTTGGTAGTAATATATTTTTTTCTGATTAGGCTTGGGTTCGGTTTTGAAAATCAATTCTATTCTTAAAACTCTTTTATATAAGTTGAATTTTTTTCTTTCTTCTTTTTTTTGGGGGTGGGGGTGTTGTAAAACAAATGAGATAACATAACATTTTCAGAAAATCCCATTTTCTAGTTAAAATCTTGCTATGAATCTTTTTAAATATTTGCCTTGACTTCTTAGCATTTTTTAATATTTGAATTTTTTAACTTTTCAAATAGGTGGAAATAAAGTAATTTTTGCAAAACTTGCTGTAAAATTTGCTCAAAAATGGTATACAGAGTCACAAGGCACAGGAAGTGTAGAAGAATTAGTGAAGAGATTATCATCACTGCTGCAATCTTCAGAGATTGAGAGAATTCTATACAAAAACAATTTACCATTAGAAAAAAATTTGCCACTCACTCATACACCAGCTCTTTTGGTTGAGCATTTAATTGAAAACTACACATTCAATCTTGATGATAGTACAAAAAGTAAGATCACTTTATTTATGTAACATATTTTCTTGTTGTATAAGTTGACTTTTTGGACTATTAAATCATAATGAGAGTTAGAGACTCAACTTGTACTTCAGTCATATATCTTGACTAAAATTTTGTTTTTCCTTAAAACGATAAAAGTTGCTTAGCTTAAGAAATTTTACCTGGTTTGCAAGATAAATACAAATATAAGAGACAATACAAATATAATTATAATGAAAGTTAACTTATATAAGTTTTATGTTTTTAAGTTTTATTAATATTTTTTAATGTTAACATATTTATGCTTTTTAATGTTTACATATTTATGCTTTTTAATGTTTACATATTTATGCTTTTAATAATTAATTTATAATTTTAAACTTATATTATTAGCTAAAAAAATTTACTCGATTTGTAAGATAAATATAAGCTCGAACAAAGTTACACAACCATGAAAATTATTATTACACCATTAAAGGCTTTACATATAATATAGAACTTTTTACTATATACCATAAATATTTTGAGTTGGATATAGAAATAGATTGAGAAATTTTAAATGTTTTAATGTGTCAACTTTAGACACTTTACAGCAGAGGTCTTCAACCCTATGCCCGCGGGCACCATGGCGCCCGTCGATCGGTCTAGGTGCGCCCGCTGCTTGTGCCCAATGATAAAATATTTCAGTTTTCCATTTTCCCCTAAAATGCTAAGCAAATTTTTTGTTTTGCTTTTTCAATATTGGTGATAAACACATCCAAAATAGAAATCGCCAGGAAAACGACCTCCATCCCCCAGATATAAGCACAAAGCATTTATTTCATCATTTTCTCCCAGTAATGAAGCGCTTGCCAGTGAAATACAATGCCAAAGATCACACTGACTTTATTTTATATGTTTATAAATAATTTTTATATTTCGTATGTTTTGCAACCATTTAGTAATCATTTATTTTGCACAAGAATATTAATACTAATTATATTCATATGTTGAATTAATTTTTAAAGTTAAATTTTTTGTGCATTATATGTAGTGCGTCGTTCATCGATCGTTGCTGTAGAACTGGGCATCTGAGGTCTAAATGGCCCTTATGTAGTGCGTCATATTACCTATGTCAACTAACTATAAATTTATCTTGAAAAAATAAATGGTGCCCGCCATTCAGCCAATATAATGGTACTTGCTCTTAGGTACAAAAAGGTTGGGGACCCCTGCTTTACAGTATGATTTCAATTGATTAAAAATTGGTTTTTCTATAAGTCAGAATTGAAAAGTTGATTTATGTACTAAACGCATGCAAAATCCCACATTTTGAAGGGGAATATGTAATTTTTTTAGTTTATAACATGATTTTTTTGCTGATTAAATTAAAGCATGCTGAGGCTAAAAATTTCATTTTTATTTCACTTATTATTTTTTATTGTTATTGAAATATCTGTTGTAAGCAGTAATGTTCTTGTCATTTTTGTTGTTTAAATTTCTGATCTACAAATTTGAGTTTTATCTAATTTGAAAATATTAAAACTGCAACAAATTATTTACATGAACATGTATTAAAACAATCTTTAAATTCGTATCTTTGATGTTTAAAATAATAAAAAAATTGGTATAAGAGGCTTTATGTTACATATCTTCTGTAATTTTGGATATCAATTGCATGACAAATCATTTTTTTTATATTTTAATTAGATACTGTATATATTTTCTTTTTGTTTCAGTTTGCAAAGCTGCTATTGAAATATGCACTCTTGTTAACATGAATTTTAATGATGTAGTTTTGAAATTCATTTTTAAATGGTTAAATGATTCCCAAACACACTCCACAAATTTAGATGAGGTATAATTTTGATTATTATAATCTTATTTCTTATTTTACTGACAATCATTTTTGTTTATTTATAACTTTTATCAACAATTTAGTATTTTTAAACTGTTTTTTTTTATACTCAAAAATCCAAATATATTTTTTATATTAATTAAAACAAATAAAATAAAATTAAAACGAATCATCCAACCAGAACTATTCTTAAAATTGCCTTTTTTGAAACTATGAGGACATCAATGGTTGCACTGCATTTGGATTTATTATTCAGAATAGTATTAATGTATTCAGAATGTATTAATATTATTTCAAAATTGAGGGTAGAATTTTATAATTTATCAAATTATCTAAGATGAAATGTACGCTGAATTTTTTTTATGGATAATCATACTTTGCACTTATTAGCTACCCACCCCATTGTATCGTATACTCGGGTAATTTTGACTCATGGGTAGCTATCGAGAGTTAATAAAGGAAAGCCTAGAATTTTACTTTGATTTACAGAAGAATTTGAATAAAAAAAGTTCACAAAATCAAAGTTCTGCTGTATTGCTCTTTACTGTATTCTTTAAATTCTATTACATAATCCGATAATTCATATTAGTTTTTTATTTAGTCATTTGCTCATTTTGATTCTCCTGGACCAAAAATATGTAATAAAGACTCTGTGGAAGATAACAAGATTAGGTAATTGTTTGTATTCTTATGTTATTAGTTTTCTTTCTTTTTTAGATTATTGTTATTTTAAATCAAGCTCAGTGATTGCAATTTTTGACTTTTCGTTTTTATTTAGAATAACAAATCTACTCTTGGGTTTACCAGAAAATATTTTACCATCCATGCGACAGAACATATTAAAGGTAGTATATATATAATTTGTTGCATTGGAAAAATTCAGTGAAATTGATATGTTATATGAATAACATATACATTTTAGTTATATGAAGTAAAAGACTATCTTAACAACTATTCATAATAGATGAAATTGTCATTACTTTGAACTTGTCATAGTAAGCAAATATACATATTTAATGTTAAAATGGAATAACAATACTTAAAAAAAAAAAAAATAAGAAGTAATATTTTTAAAAACCACGTTTTTGTAATGGAGAATAATAATTTAAACAAAAAACGTGAGGAGCGTGAAATACATAACAGTACATATGTGTGGATGTGGCTGTTCATGTGTATGAGTATTTCATGCGCACCACGTTTTTCGTTTTTCAAATTTTTGTTTTTTAATTATTTTCCACTACAAAATTGTTGTTTTTAAAAATATTACTTTTTATTTTGATTTTTTTTTTTGTACTCACTTCTGAAATCTCAATTTTTTTCACTCACTGTATACAAAACTTTTCAACTGACATGTGACACTAATTTGAAATAATCGAATTGACAACGAAAAACAATCGCGAAAATATTAATNTTTTTTTTGTACTCACTTCTGAAATCTCAATTTTTTTTACTCACTGTACACAAAACTTTTCAACTGACATGTGACACTAATTTGAAATAATCAAATTGACAACAAAAAACAATCGCGAAAATATTAATTTTTCTTTAATTTTAATTTTACTTTACTTTGTATCGCTTCAATCTCTTCATTTTCATGCATTGTCATCCAATTCTGAACAATGTGCCAAATTTGAAGTCAGTAGCTAGTCGGGAAGTTAGCTTAAAATCGATTACGAAATTCCGCCCGAACAGACATACACAAAGGCAAGTTGATATAAACGTGGTAATAATGAAATATACATAGTTACCTCTTTCTTTTATTTTGAGCAGCTATTTTGATTGAAAATATATATCAAGAGTAGAATATTTTTGGCTGCAGATTGTAGACTGAATTACATATCTCTATAATTTAATAAAAGGCAGACATGTCTATTACAAGGAATGTTTTAGCAAGTTTCAAAATTGCAACACGTTCTTGCAAGTGAAAATAAAATTAAATGTACTACCTTTCAACATCAATTTCTAAAGTGAATGCTGATTTTAACAGTAAGTTGTCAAGAAGGAAAACAAGGGGGCAATATAGATATGAGCCTGGTAGCAGAAACCTGGCAGCTGATGTTACAGATTGTCACAACATGCGTAAATTATTTTCCACCTCAGATCTTTTTAAAAAGGGGAGAAAAAAACTGGGAACGAAAAAAGGTTTTTAATTGAAGTACTGAAAATAATTAAAAATTAAAGGAAAAAGAAAATATACTTTTATCTTTATTTACGACAAAAAAAGAAGCTATTTTTTAGAAAAAATATTAACACCGATGGAAGACATTTTAATGTTCATTTTCCAGTTATTCAGGGTGCATAGTATTTTTAAAAAGTGCTTAAAGGTGCTTATTTTCGATTTTTAAAAGCCCTTAAAGGAGCTTTTTTATTGAGTGTTTTTAAATGGTACTTAATTTTCCCTTTTCAAAAATGAGAATTTTTTTCCTTTACCATGTATTATGCAAAAGCGAGGTTTTCATATTGTTCTATTCAACATTTTCACGAATTATTCAAACACAATGCATTTCGGCGTACCGTTGTTCCATAGCGTATGAATGCGCCAATCATTTTACATGTTCGATGAAATTCTTGCGGGTCTGCATGTGCCTATACTGAGCTGGATTCAGTGGGAATTATTCTTGCCCTATCATGTGCAACTCTGCTGCATTTTACAAGAGATTCTCAATTTCTGGATTCATTTTCCTCCCTCTGAAGTTGAACCGAAAAATCTCTATCATTTTATGGTGGCTAATGTAATGAACAAAAAGAGTTCTTTGTCAGAAACTAGTTATTTTATCATGTTAATGTAAAATCTTGAAAATTATTTTGCATTTTGTTCATGTATATAGTGCTTAAAATAATTTTTGAAGTGCTTAAAAAGTACTTAAAACGTGCTTATTATTTCTTGAAAAATTTGGCTACACACCCTGTTATTGTTCTGTTTATTTTTCTGCCTATGGTAAGGTAATGTATTGTATTTGAAGAAACTTTAAACAGACACAAATCTGAACACTGTACATTACAAAGCTATGAATTCCTTTCTTTCAAATGAAAGTTGAACCATTCATTTTTCTTTATTGAGCTTAGTATAAGCATGTGTTTTTTCCTCCTTTTGCGCAAAACTAAAGTATGATTGCATAAAATTGAAAATTAAATTTAAATGATATGTAGCTTTTATATTTAATTTTATTATATTTAATATTTTAAAATTGTGCTAAATATATCTTAGATTAAGCTTAATTTTACAAGGTATAAATTTTCGCTGATCTGTTAACATGCATAATTAGAATGCCTCTATGGCCGAGTGTTAAGAAGAATTACTAATATTTGAATTAATCTATCACTTTAACCACACTTTCAAATGTGAATGATACTCATGAGGCATGAAGTTATTTTAATGGAAAGCAACCTATTTTTGATGCACTTTATTTCTTAGCAGAACTAAAAAAGCATTAAATGCATATGAAATTTAATTATTTCCTAACACTTCCTAAATTAAATATTCGCTGTCGAGATAGACATAAAAAAGATAGGCTTAATTATTCCTCATGCTTAATTAAGCCAATTTTTTTTATCCTAACTAATTAATGTGTCTATTTTTTTAATGCACCAGTATTATAAGACTTTTCTATGTATTGATCTCCAACTATTGTGAGTTGTTCAATGCTTTCATCAGTATTCTAATCATTAATTAGAATACTGAAATTAGTTAAAAACCTATATATATAAGTTCAAAATGTAGAGAAAACAAGGGAAAAATTACAGAACAATGAAAGAAGGGGTATTATATCTTTTATTTTCCGGATTTTTTAAATTTTTTGTCATTTTTTTGGAATTTTTTTTTTCTCCGGTTTCTTGTTATTTTTATTATTATTATTTTTTCCACCTTCTTTCATTGTTCTGTAACTTTTCCCTTTTTTTTCTCTACATTCCAAACTTATTTTATGAGTTCTATTTACTTGCAGCTTATGCACAATAAATAAAACTTATTTTAATGTTGTTTCTCTTAATTTTCTTCCTGTTTTTTGTATTTATTTTGCTATATATATGTATATATCTTTGTGTTTATGACAGAAAAAGTTCTAATTATCATTTGCTCACTTTTATTTATTTTTGTATTGTATTGAATCTAATTGATGATAATCATCAATATGATATTTTTTATTATTGAATAAAAATGTTTTGACATTTTTCTTTTTTTTCCCTTAAACACTTAATATTAAGAAAATTCTTTTTTCTGGATTTGCCATAACCTGACGATTCTGGATATGAAACTGTCCACTACATATATTCCGAAAAATTTTGAATTTTTGTCCATTTTTTATGTTTTGTGAGTGCCATTTTGCAGTATTTAGCTATCTATTGCTAATACTCGACCAACGAAAAAGTTTTTTTGTTGCCGATGCTCATGTAAAATTTTGCAGAACTAGCATATCTGATTGTATGTCGACACCCTCTCTTTATACAATTTTTGTTTTATCCTGTTTCTTGTTTTAATTTTTTAGTATACTGAAGAGATGTCAACCTACACTAGAGCAAAATTTGTGTTTTGTTTGGCTTCAGTTTTTGGTGTAAATCAAATAGCTGACCTCCTTGGATTACCACCGGAAAATTTGGAAGAAAACTTGATACCTACTTTGTGTTCTGCTGAACTGCAGCAGTTGGGACTTGCATATCCTCTTCATATGCTAAATAAGTGTAATAAAGTTGAACTGCTACAAAAAGTACTGACTTCTAACTCCCACAACACTGATGTAAGTATTAGATTATTTTGGTTCATTATCTTAACTATTAATTAACGCTTATTGTCATAAAGGATGACCATTATTAAGCTTTATGAAATGCAAGTGGGAAACTTGAAAAAGTACTGAGTGCAAAGATTTTATGCAATTTGTAAAAATAACTAGAAACATACAGTATGCAAAAAGAAAAAAAAAACACCCTTAATTGCTTTTGATTTAGTGATCGGATTTTCACGTACTAGGACTAAATTTTAGTTATTAGAGAGCCTAATGTTACGGTGTGTAGAGGCACAAACTAACTAAGCATATTAAACAGTGATTGTTTTTATTTATAAATAGTATAGTGTTGAATTCATTTAAAATACTTATAACTAATTTTACATACAAATGGACTAATTGGCATGGAGAGAACTTACCCATACTGATATTCAGCATTAATGTCTCTGAACCTCTCGCTACTCGGTTCTGTTTTCTTTTTTTAATGTTTTCTCTTCAGATCTGATTTACTATACTTTTTGTTTGATAAAACTGTTGCTAAATTCTGGAAAGGTCTCATAAGAGATCAAACTTATAGACTATGGACTTGTGATTAACCCTTTTCTAACACATATTTTTTAACACTTTATCAACAGCGTTTATTTATATTTGTTAAGGTTCTATGTACTAATGGAAGTTTCCACAGTAAGGTTAAAGTGAAGGAAGTTTTTCAATCTAATCAATTATTTTGGAGTTTACAATATATTTATTTCAAATGTTTTATTGTGATTTCGAATTTAGTGGCGATAAGCGTCACACTAAACTCAAGTCTGCTAATTAATTAGTGCAGACAATGTGTTAATTTACAAAATTCGGCACAGAAATGTGCTTTTTCTAACTAAACATACTTTTCTTTCAATGGATTTAGACTTCTTACTTTCAAAATATGAGGAATGGCTGTAATCTGGATAATATAGTCCCAATAATTTGGTTAGGAGAGCAATTGAAAGTTTGTGTCCCTTAAATGTTAATTTTATTTTTTGTGTATTTCACCATATCTTGAGAATTTTTTTAAGCAAATTGAAACGTTTCGCTCAGAATTATGAAATTCATTTTCCCAAAGACAATTTAATGCAAAAAATAATTTTATATAATTATGTATTGGTTTTTTATTAATAATAATGGAAAAATATTGAATTGTAAGGTTAACAATTTTTCCCATAATTTTAAGGAATGTAATTTTAAATGGCAAAATGCAAAATTTGAAGGATATTGGGGGGAATAATTATCAGGTTGTTCAATTTTAAAAAAGTTGTATGTTTAAAATTTGATTTCTGTAATTTGCTATACATATTCAGTATATGACATGTTTGATGTACTTGCAATCTATGATTATAATTTGACACAGGTGAATAACAAACTTTTCCTGCACTTGGTAATGGTTTGTGATATCACAGTTTTCGTTGATCTGTTGAAAGTCATTTTTTTCCCCTCACAGTCGGTCATCGTTTTAGTAATTTATTTAGTTAATTGTGTTTCGTATTTCATGCTGACATGGTATTTATTGTACACCTCAAAAACATCTTTACGAGTTTATTCTTTTCTGAATTTGAATTTTTTAGGCTCTGGTGTTTTGTGTAAGATTGTGCCAGGAACATAATATTTGGCATGCTTCTATTTGGGAGACAATTCTTCAAAGAATGCTTGCAAAATCAATGGTTAGCAAAATTGGTTTGAAATTTCAATAGTTTTTTTGTAGTACGCATTTCTATTGTACTAAATTTTTGCTTATGGTTTTAGTTTAGTTTGCTCCGAGAAATACTACCTGCTACACAAGGACGATTGATCCACTTGTGGAATAATAAGATATTTATAAGTGCTTGGAATGCAGTATTCTGTGACTTATTAAAAATTGGTAATAATAATTTATTATAGTTTTCTTTTACAGTTCATAAGTAATGACCCATGGGTTGCATATAATGATAAATTGTATTAACAATAAACTCCTTTATTTGAATAAATTTAACACTGTATTTAAATCAATGAAAAAAAGTTCTAATAGGGATTTAATTAAGTACTTCTATTAAGCATCGCCAATTAAGTATTTTATAATGTATAAAGCTATGTTTGCTTTGAATTTTAAATATTGAGATTAGAAAGGTGGTAATGAAAAGATTTTGAAGTGATGTATGTTAAAATTCTGTGAATTTTTATTTGGGCATACCATTCCTGTTTTCAGATTTATTAAGGAAAGAAATTAAGAGTTGAATTTTAATTTTTTGCTGTATAATATGAAGAAAAAGTCTTAGTTTTGTTATCATTAAAATGATTTTTTGTAATATTTCAGTGTCTTAAAAGAAGCATGAAACGTTAAATTGTCAATTCAAAAATATGTTCTAAGGTCAAATTTCTTTATTCATGCCTTAATTTCATTTTATTTATTTTGTCATTCCTTTTTAAGTTTAAACATCAAAATTTTTTAATTTATTTTTAATTGTATTGCAATTTAAGTAAATATTTTATTAGAAATTTTTTTAATTTTGGATGAAATTCTTATAGATTCTCAAGATTCAAAGTACTTGCTTTCAAAAGTTTACAAGACGCTATTGAGGTAAGTACCATTTTCCATTACACTTTTCACTTTGTGGGACTAATCTGAAATACTGTTTTATTTTTTATAATTTTAATTTCAAAACGTTTACTACTTTTTATTCATAAATAGCAAAACAAAAACAAAGATTACAAAAATTATTATTTTGACCCTATTCAGATTTTTCTAGTATTAATGCTAATAAACATATTTAAAGTATATTAAAATAAAAGAGGCTAAAAAGAAATTTTGTCAAAAATTACCTTCTTTTGAAATTAAATTTTAAAGGATAAAAGGAGAGTTTTTATTATAAGTTTTTTGTCTGTAAAAATTATATGAAAAATATTGGACTTTTCTTTTTTGCAATTTTAGAAGTATTATTTTTAGACAATTAAAAATTTATTTTTCTAAGCTTCTAATATCATTTTTAAGGATTTTTTACTCTGTGTTTTAGTTTTTCAAATCAGTGTTTTGGTTTTTATACTTTGGTTTTTGATAATATAATATTTTTTGTAAGAATGTATATAAGCCAGATTTTTTGTAAGAATATTTGATAATATAATATTTTTTGTATCTTAGAATTTTTTAAAGTCTAAAAATCAGTAAAGTTTTTTTTTATTGCAGTTTTAAACTTTATTGATTAAAAAATAACTCTTGTAAATTATTTCTGTTAAATTTTGTATTTTCCATTTTTTTTCTCTATGTATTCAAAGTAGTTAAGATGATAAAAATTAAGATGTTAAGATAAGATAATAACAAAAAAAAATTAAGATAATAAAAAACATAAAAATATAATAGAAATAATAATGTAAAGTATGAAAGTATAATAGAATAAAATTTTTGACTGGGAGAAAGTTATTAAAAAATTTAGTTATATACATTCAGTTCAATTTTTTTTTAAGAATATATTTTTATATTACTAGATATATATCTAGAAATTATTTCTTCCGTTATAAACTATTAAGTTACTAGACTTAAAAAGTTAAGATTTCAAATTTTACATTGCAAAGTACTGGGGTGAAGTAATTAGGTGAATTCATGAAAACTAAAATTTTGCGAGTTTAAAGTCCTCTTCAGGAAAAAAAGAAGAATCCTATATACTTTCTCCTAAAGGGTTTAAATGGGTGTGAAAAATACAATATTGTTTAAATGTTTTTATTTAAGTTTCATAAACTAATGTTTGTCAGTTACTCAACTTTGAAACATTTACTTTGCAATTGTAGTGTCTCTTAAAACGATTCTCTTAAAAGCTTGCAAAAATTCATTAAAAAAAAATTTACGTTTTGCAAAGGTTGCAAAATGCTTGTTGCTGTAATTTACTGGCCAAATTTTAGCTGAAAAATTTTTTTAAAATTTGAATAAAAATTTTATTTAATTAAAAATTTTTTTGACATTCAGTAGTTTTTATTCAAAACAAATAAGAGATAACAATCATATTTCAGTAATTTTATTATCATATTAGTTCTGATGTACTTTGTTTTGCCCCTGGCTTATATTAACATTTGTTTACATTAAGGACTTATTAATCTGAAAAGCTTATTTTCCTGAATTTTTGAAATTTCATCAAGTCAATTATGAGACTTTTCTCTTTAAAGTAATTTTTTCTGTTTTGTTTTAGGTGTCCTTGCCCTGCATATGTAAATATTGAATATTTAAAAAGGGAATTAAAAGGTATAGGGCATAAAATGAATTCTAATGACTTGAAAAGTATTGAATCTGCAAAAGATATTTGTACAATAATGCTAGTAAGTATTTCATTTTTTATTTTATTTTTATTTCTCCCAGTTTTATATAACTTCAACTTCATCTCTTAGTGTGTTAATTACTCATAGTTTTTGTAATTTTTTTAAACCTTTAATCAGTTTTAGTATGAGTTTTAATAAGAAACATGTTTTAAGATACAGTAAGACCCTGCTTAACGCGTAGGATACGTTCCATCAAAGTAGAGCGTAATGCTAAACAGCGCTAAACGAGGCTATCTTAACATGTAAATAATGAGGTTAGGAGAAGATAAATAGAAAATTGGTTAGGTATTGAATTTAATAATTATGTTTTTTTTTTTTAATGAAAATAGAACCAAACATTTATTTCTTACAAAAATAAAAACAATGTAAACGAATATACGTACTTATAAAAACAAATAAAATTCTAAGTCAGTCCATTCAGTCTATTTTGTGTTTCCAATTTTCTGCCTTTTTGTCAAGAAGGCATCTATTGTAGTTTGTGTTTTCTTTTTGCGTTCTGTTAGAAGTTGTTGATAAGTGGATAAAGCATCTGTAACACTCCGTCTTGCTTTTGAACTTCTGTCAAAATTTGGATCATTTTGAACAAATTGGTCCATAATTTCAGTTATAGTGGCCAAACTACTTTTTACAAATGCCATCGAAAGTTCTTTTTGCTCTTCTTCGAAATCACTACTATCAATATTTTTGTTTTCTTCTTGCTCAGTTAATTCCTTGAGCTCATCATTAGAAAGGCTAGCTGCTGTTTCTTGAACTATTTCTTCGACGTCTTCCACATTTACCTCATCTAAGCCGGTTTGTTTTGCTAATTCCACTATTTCTTCCACTATTTCATCCATATCGACAGAGTGTCCAATGTCTTTGCTCTTACTTAAATCTGCCAAATGTTCTTCCGTACTCCTTTCAAAGATCTTTCTGTTATCTCATTCCAAAAAAGGTTTATGTTTTCTGCAGCATTCATGATATTGTAGTTTTTCCAAATTTCTCTTATTGATTGCTTCTCTTCTCCGTCTATTTTGTCAAACATCTGCTTTAATGTTCGCCACAAGTAATAAGCCTTAAAATTGGATATAACGCCTTGGTCCATTGGTTGGATTAAGGCAGTTGTGTTAGGCGGCAAAAAAACCATTTCGACTGGAATGCATGTTGTTAAGTCTGATAAATTTGTTGGGTGGCTTGGAGCATTATCAATTAATAGTAGCGCTCTCTGTTCAAGTTTTCTAATTTCGCAATAATGTTTAACAGATGGGGAGAAATGTTCAGTGAACCAATACTGGAAAATTTTCATAGTTATCCATGATTTTTTGTTAGACTCCCAAATTACAGGTAAATTTGATTTAGATATGCCTTTCATCGCTCTTGGGTTTTTGGAGTGGTAAACTAGTAGTGATTTTAATTTGAAATCTTAGCTTGGGTTACCACCCAGTAGAAGTGTTAAGCGATCTTCTGCGACTTTAAATCCTGGTGCTCGTTTCTCTTCACTGGATAGAAATGTTCGTTTTGGCATTCCTTTCCAAAACAGGCCTGTTTCATCAACATTAAAAACCAATTCTTGAGGATAGTTTCCTTGTTCAATTGTTTTTAATGGAAATCGCTGGGAATTCAGCCGCCGCTTTCGTATCACCACTTGCTACTTCTCCTGTTATCTTTATGTTGTGAAGATTATTTCTATGTTTAAATCTATTAAACCATCCTTGACTAGCAACGAAAGCTTCACTTATGTCACTTGCCTCTACCTGAATGTAATTAAAAATTCTTCTAGCTTTTTCCATTATGATGGATTGGCTTAATGGCATATTGCGTTCAATTTCGTGGTTAATCCATATAAACAGCCGTTTTTACATTTCCTCTATAATGTTATTTCTAGAATGGGTAATTCTAGTTGCTGAGCTTGACCTAGTTGCAGTTGCTGATGACAGTATTTTTTCTTTATTCTTAAGAATTGTCCTTATTGATGAAGTTGCCAAGTTCAATGCAGCACTAATTTGAGATTGACGTTCACCAGAATCTAACCTTCTAATCACTTGCATTTTAGTTTCCAGTGAAATACTTTTTCTGGTTTCTTTCTTTTCTTGTTTTTCATTATCACTCATGATAAAAACTAAAGATCATAATATTTGTCGCTGTATTAATCGTTATAGTATTATATAAATTTATATGTACTTACAATAATGTCAACAAATGTTTCAAGTGATAAAAATGCGTCCATACAGCACCGCACCAAACAAGAAACACAACTACACTGTTTCAGATATGCTATGTTCATATTTGAGGGAGACCCCGCACACAATTTCGAGGAATCCCCGGGTTGAAATAAAAGAGCGCTAAAACGAAACAGCGCTAAACAAAACAGCGTTAAGCGGGATCTTACCGTATTTATTTGTAGTTAGAATTTAGTTAACATAATCCTTTATTTATAATGAAATACTAAAATGTTTTAATAGTGGAATTAAAATGTTTTATATGTTTTATAATTAAAGAAAATGCCTCCATTTTACGGTTATAATTTTATATTAGAAATAAAAATTAATAATACAGAATTAGAAACTTCTGGGAGGTCATTCACTTTTTGTTTAAAACATATCCTGATTGGAAAACAAACAATCCAACGAACCCTATATGATCGGGTTTTGCAAAAATATTATTTTATCACTTAAATTTAAATGACTAGTGTAAAAAAAAGAAAGAATAGAATAATAAGTTTGCAGACATACATAT
This sequence comes from Parasteatoda tepidariorum, assembly GCF_043381705.1. NCBI lineage: Eukaryota > Metazoa > Arthropoda > Arachnida > Araneae > Theridiidae > Parasteatoda > Parasteatoda tepidariorum. Next base: position 55,414,577 of record NC_092206.1, read on the forward strand.
AAGGAGCAGAACAAATACTCCATATAATTCTGTTTCATTTTATTTGCAATCTGTTTTCATTGGGTGCAATATTCACTTTGGCTTAAAAGACAGAAGTTTGTTTTTATGTTCATTATTAACAATGCCATTATATTGTTTTCCAATGTATATAATGGGGATAAAGTTTTCCTTCATCTTAACTGAAAATTCATATTAAGCATTTTTCCCTTAATGACGTTCAATGGTTTTATGTATATTTAAAATATTAACATTCTTGCATTTTTCTTTTCAGATTTTTAAAAAGCTTGTTGAAGAACAATTTGAAAATTTATAAATAACTGTTTTGAAAATATCTATTTTTGCTACATTTTATATTTGCTTTTGTAAAAATGTATCATAATAAAATTGTTTAGGAATCTTTAGTTTCAGTCAAAACTATAGTTCTTTGTAATAGAGTGACCAAATATTTTTTTTTAAGAGCGAAATATAAATAAAATAATAAATTTTTTAGGTAACTTCTTCGAAATATATTTCATAAATTCATAATTAGTTAAGGATACTTATTGACATTTCTTGTATTAACATTTTTAAATATATTTATTCACTTAAATTCCCAAAATACGCAAAATATTAACATTAAGGGGTCTAAACTTTGGACCGCCCTCTTCACCAAACTATTTGAACCATATTTCTCAGATTGCAGCTACCTCCCCCTTAATTTGAGAGTCAAAAATCCAAATTCATCATAAAAAGATATGTTTATTCAGTGAAGGTACGTTTTTGTCTTTTTTCATTGCTTAAAATATCGTCTGTACTAATTAATTTGCATATTTGAAGTCCTCTTTGTACCATTTAGTCCTGGTATGTGAAAATCTGATTATTTGATGAAGAGTTATTCAGGTTGGTTCATTTTTTTTTTCCGTACTGTACTTGGAATCTTCATCTACTTTGAAAACCCCTTATTATAACTCCAATTAGACCAGGGTTCTTTTATCCATCTGTACCTTTAAGATCTGCAAAAATGTAAGATTCCCCCCCCCCTAAAAAATTGTTCTTTAAGGTTATAGGGATTGTGTGATTATATATATATATATATAGTTAGAATGAATTTCAAAGCTCTAAATTGCAATCGTAGAATGTGCAGTCTTATCAGGTGCCTTTAGCAGGGAGTGTGGAATCCTGGTAGGTGACAACTAAACCCACAACAACAAATTTGCAGTTTTTTTATGTATGAAAATTGTAATTTTTTACTTAAATTTCATATCTATTGCTTATGGCTTTGACTATGTATTAGAATGATTTATTATCTGTTGGAATATGGTTTCATTCTTTACAAGAGGGATACACTTTTGAAAAGAACTGCAATTTATTTACAAAATTGCGTGTTATTGCTTTGAAATTAAATGGCTTTATGAAGTTTTGGAACAAAACCACTGCATTTCATTCACAAAACAGGCCATGCTTAAAATTTCAACTTGTTTGTTTCTATACATTGTACTATTTTGCTTTGTATTTCCTGAATTTAAAGGATTTTTAATAACTTTGGACAAATTAAATAAGTCAATATTGAACCAGAATATGAAATGGATAACTAGTCAACTTTTTATTTTGCAATGTAGCTAAGTTTATTGTTAACCAAGCTTAAGCTAAAATATCGATATTTTGCTTCATCCACATCTCTATCTGCTCTGGAAAAAAAGCGGTTTCTCCCTACCTCAAACATGCAAAGCTTGTTGCATAATAGAGCCAGTTGATTTTTCTGGTTTCTGAGATCACTTAACTTACGAGACAAATATTTACTTTGTAAATGAAACAGTCAAGAGAGTCCGCAACATCCTTTAAAAAAAATTATTAGATAGGAAGTAAATGACACGAAGCTTCTGAAAGACTTTGTTTAATATTTTTGTAAAAATAGTTATGAAGCTAGTGAAGAGAGACATCGTATTTGAATACAGCAGGTGTTGGCATATTAGGAGAAATTTGGGAAGTTGAGAAGACGTTATACCGAGAGAGAAATCCTTTGTGGAAAATTCTTTTTCACCTACATAAATAATTTAAAATAGTGCAGGTAAACATAGAGTAAACCATGTTTGTTAAAAAAAAATGTTTCAAAATAGCAAATTTTGAACAAATAATAGTAGAATAACTTAGGATTATGCATTAAAATAGTCTTGCGATAATTTGTTTTAATTTTGATGTAAAAATATTTTTCCAGCATTTAAAACTTCATGGTTTATGCTAGGTTTACCAGAACTCACTCAACCTTGAAATAAAAAATTACTCTGAGAATTCAGATTGGTCCACTTTGAAATTCTTCAATAAATAGTACTTATTCTCTTTTACATAACTTGCCTAATATTCTGTTAACTTTATGCCTGCTTTAATGAAAACTATGAAAGTGCCTTTTCTGACCTCTAGACATTCCTTATTGATGATTTTTTAAATTTTGATTTCCATTAAGGTATAATTTTCAGACTCCTGTGTGCATTTTTTTTACTTATCGTTATAAGAAAGCATTATAAGAATATGGTAACGGACGACCCAGTATAATTATATACGAACTGGGTGTTGTACATGTCAGGGGAATATGAGAATCTGATTTGTGAAATATATCCCCCCTGCAAGAAATTCACCAATCAGGTTCTCTCAATGGCGATCAGAGATGCGCCAATCGCATGCAGTGAGAATGCTTACTAAGAAGAAAAAAGATAATATGAAATTTATTAAAAAATATGTACAGCATTTATTTTACACAATTCAGAAAAGATTGTCTATTAAAAAAAAAGAAGAAATGACTTTATAATTAAAAGAAAGTACAAATTTTCATCCCTATTTTACTCAAATCAGTTTCCTTTAGATCAAACATGGGACAATGAGTCAGTTTATATTTCATGCAGCTGATATTCAATTTGAATAAAGTAAAATTAATAATCACCTTTATATGTAGTGTGAATTATATGTAGGGTTTTCTTATCTTATAAATTTTAATAGTATCTAAGACAAGAATATGTATTCATAAAACATGCCATACATTTTTTCTCCCTCTCTTTAGAAGTGTGTGCATAGGTTACTGTTTTCATCACAACTTCGCAAAATTTTTTATTGAACAACTCACACACAACACAAGTATATTAGACACTAATATGCATAAGCTACGCTCCTATGTTATGTGTGAGATTGCCATCTGAGGTATAACTGCACTTCACAATCTAAATGTGAATTATTTCAGCATTTGCAAACAAATTAGTACGACTTTTGTCTATTGTAGAAACTATTTTTTACCCTAATACTTTTTGTCTATCATACTTCATCAGAAGTTATGTGGTAAGGAAACCTAACAATGAACTTTACAAATAGTCTTAATACAAAAAAACACTATTTTGTAGGAAAAAAATAATCAGAGTAAAAGTTATATTCTGGATCAAAAATGGAGTTTTAATATTTATTGTAAAGCTGTTTAGTAATGAGAATATCTTTCTTAAATAAGAATGAGATAATTTTTTTATTTAAATTTCTTAATAAATAAACATAGAAAAACAAGCATCTTATTCTGTTAGTTGAGATAAATAGTGTTTCACAAAATTTATTCAAGTAATTTAGATAGCAAAAAATATTTTATGTGAAAATTGATTCATAACATATAGAGTTGTGTATGGAATAGCATATATTGGGTAATTGAGTAAAAGTTTGGCTGCCACATATACTGTTTTGTTGAACTCTTTAATGACCGTTTTGCATAAATGTAACTTAATTTCGTTGACTTGGCCCTCTCTTTTTTTTCATCCTTTCAATGCATGAGCAATCATAGATTGTTAGCATAAATTTTAGATCTCAAAAAGCTTCAAAGGAAAAAGTCCAAAGCGGCAAACCACAGGATCCAATCAGACAATTATGATTTCAAAAAACACAAGATCATAACCAAGAAATGCAACAGTGTTTCGAATATTGCTGAACAATGAAAATCTGTTGTTCATTCGTGTAGCTCATCTTTATGCTATTACCCTTACTCATCAATTATCACTTGGCTTTTTTGTCTCTGCATTTTAGAGCACAAATGACGCGCGCTTTCTGGCACTTCCTTTTTAAAACCATTTTTTATTTATCTAAAACATAATGTGTTGAAACAAACTTTAAAATTATTAATCAACAAATAACATTCTATAAATTGGGCATGAAGAGAAAATTCTTGTAGGAAGGTTTCGTTATTTTAGATCGTATATTTATATAAATGCATTATCCAATGCTACACCCAAAGAACTAACCAGTAAATAAAATTAAAGACTAAAAAGGTGACGGGGAAGAGATATCGGCACTTTTTGTCTATTCCGTTGGCAATGTCTTGTGGAGTCAGTCCCTCATTCAAAACCCATCCACAAGATGCGTCCACTTCGCTTGTTGTAGATTGTGAGTCTGAAAAAGCAGACACGGATCTTAAGAATTCCTTCTTTCTTGCAATCTCACTCTGCAAAAAAAAAAAGTTTAAATATGAAACAATGTTTTACGGTTATCTCAAAAGCAAAAATTACATTGTTTGTTCTTTGATGTTTTAAAAATTCGTATACATTTTTGTAAAAGTTTGACAGAACTGATCGCTAAGGTGTAATAAAATAGTATGCAGATTCTGTGCAACCGCTAAATCCTTATCAATTTTGAAGTCATGTGTGCACACAATAACAGTAGGGATTGGAAATTTACAGTAGGGTAAAAAATTAAAACGCAACCAAAATCTAACGAATTGCTGAAGAACATTGAGCAATCAGCACAACAAAACCTGTTAAATTGCCTAATAAAACTTGGAGGTGTTCCTTATAATCGATTTTTAACTTATCTCTGTCAATTCCAGCAAACAGCATTTTGCGTTTTTAGTGGAGGCTTCCTAAGTAGAAAAAGTTTTAGTTCCCCCCCCCCTCCCTTATATACTATTTAGTGATTCCTGTTTATAGGTTTTTGGCTTCATTGTTGTCAAAAATTCAAAAAGTATAAATTTTAGACGGTGATTACGGACCTTTCTACTTAAAAATTTATCATCTTAGGTGTTTAAGCAGGTTGGTCAACAAGGTAATGTGAAATATTAAATTCATGTATTCATTTAAAAATAAATATTTTTTTTTCAAATATAAATAAAAAATTTTTTGAGAAATTCTAAAGCAGTTCCTTATTTTTAAGTGCTCAATGTGAAAACGTACTCTTTTTAAATTAGAATAAACAAAAGTGCACAGTATGATTTTTTTTTAAAAAGCAACTTGCTTCTTGGTTTATCCAAGCATTTATTAGAATATATCAATAATTAAAAGGTAAAATGCTTTACTATTTTTAATATTATTCAACCATAAGTTGGCGGGTGGAAGGAAAGCTTAGCGAAAGTGTTCACTTTTTCATAGATGAGGTAAGTTAAAACACGCAAAGTGTGAGAGTATTTCTTTTGGCGAAGATTCCAACTTGGTAAACTGTTCCGATAGAAACCACTACGATAGATAGCTCTTTAAAGAAGTTAAATTTATTAATTTCTTTGCCTTCTTCCCCTAAGTAGCTAAAATAAGCATAATGGCTCGCTTTACTCTCACGCTGCACACGCCAACTCATGATGGTAAACCTATACTACGTACCGTGTTTCTTGCGTACATACGTGACATACGAATATTTTCCCCTGAGTAAAATGAGGGTTCACTTTCTACTCTCGGCATAGCTTTGCTCTTTCTTCTCCTTTTGTCTTTATGGTAAATGAAATTCACAACTGCATACTCAACCAATGAAAGAAACACAAAACCTAGAACAAATTATTTATTATTCAGCTAATTCAACGGAACAAATCAGTTTTAATTACTGCAAATATCACTTTCTTAGATGTCAAAACAAAATATTTAAAACTCCTATCGGGTGTTCTAAAAATGACCAATAGTTAAAGGAAGGAGATGAAAAATGCAGTGGCGTAGCGAACTTAACTCGCGCCCGGGGCACAATACCCTTTTAGCGCCCCCCCCCCCATTCGTAAACCATATAATATTATATGTAAAATATACTCGCAAATTAATAAATAAATAAAGTAAAATAAATNGGAAACTATATAGAACTGAAAACTACATTGAACATAGTTCTAAAAGAAAGTGTCGTAAAAATTTGAAAAATATATATTTGTGACAATCAAATACGAAAAATATTCAGAGGGGGAAATTTTGTTGTACATTCCTATACGACAGAGAAGAAGAGTCATAAGAGAAGGAAGAAAGTTAGTTTCTCCCTTGACTTTAAAATGGATTAAAATCTATTAAATTATGAAACTATTTGGAACTGAAAACTACATTGAACATAGTTATAAAAGAAAGTCTCGTAAAAATTTGAAATATATATTTTTGTGACAATCAAATACGAAAAATATTCAGAGGGGGAAATACTGTTGTACATTCCTATACGACCGAGAAGAAGAGTCATATGAAAAGGAAGGAAGTTCGTTTTTTTCTTGACTTTTAAATAAATTAAAAACTTTTAAACTGTGAAACTATTTGGAACTGAAAACTATATTGAACGTAGTTTTAAAAGAAAGTCTCGTAAAAATTTAAAAAATATATATTTGTGACAGTCAAATACGAAAAATATTCAGAGGGGGAAATATTGTTGTACATTCCTATACGACAGAGAAGAAGAGTNTATAATTTATGTTGACATTAAACTTATATATAATATTTAATAGCATTTCATTTTTATCCTAAGCAGAGCGCGATGACAAGGACGTGAATTAAATATTGAAGTATAATTAATATGAATATGAATTTAATATAATATTTAATATAAATGAAATACTATGAATAATATTTGTGAATTAATATTTATTATATTACACTGGCACTAATTTAAAATATATTTTCCAGAAATCAATTATAATTAAAAAAAATTATTCAGTAATTTTTTGTTTTGCGGACCATTTGGCGCCCCTTTGTGAGTAGCGCCCGGGGTTTGATGCCCCCCGTTGCCCACCCCTCGCTACGCCACTGGAAAAATGTTTTGTCCACTGCGTCTTCAGAAATTTTCACTGGGGGTGCATCTAGGCAACCCTTCGCATGCTTTCATTATTAGCATGCGGAGAGTCATAAAAGGAAATATGTAAGTTTATGTTTTGATTTTCAAATAGATTAAAAACTTTTCAGTTTGGAAACTATATAGAACTGAAAACTACATTGAACATAGTTCTAAAAGAAAGTGTCGTAAAAATTTAAAAAATATATATTTGTGACAATCAAATACGAAAAATATTCAGAGGGGGAAATATTGTTGTACATTCCTATACCACAGAGAAGAAGAGTCATAAGAGAAGGAAGAAAGTTAGTTTCTCCCTTGACTTTAAAATGGATTAAAATCTTTTAAATTATGAAACTATTTGGAACTGAAAACTATATTGAACATAGTTCTAAAAGAAAGCTTACTCAACTGAGAAAAGACATGGAACCGGTGTTCTCCTCAGATGGCGTATTCGAGAGTTGTGATTGCGAATATTTTAATTAAAAGCTATAAGCCAACAATTTTTGACAAAACTGAAATTTTTTAACATTTAAAATGTAAATTAAATGATAATTTATATAAATACTTTTAAAATAAACAAGGTGTTAGCGCGAAAGAAAAAAATAAGTTCAAATGCTCTAAAAATTTTTTTTTGCTATGTTTTATAGTTAACAAAAAATATTTGATTACTGTTATATTAGCAAAACTCATACATTACTATCAGTTTATGAAGCAATAATAAAAATCTATATTAATAAAAGCAATAGTAATAAAAATCTTACAATAGATTAGTCTTACATAATGTTGTAGCAATGTAGTACTTTAATAGTAAAACAGAAACCTTACCATATGTTTATTATTGCTTATTCGACATTATTATGTTGAATGTACCATATATTCAAAACACCTTTTTTAATTATCACCTTTGAAATATCAGCAATAAATAATTTTGATCATAAATTCTCTTTGGAATGCGTGAGCAAATTATGAGGTTTTAAGAAGACATTTTTATACATTATTTGCTACAGAAGTTCCATGGCACCCTGAGGAGTGAGACACAAGAGAATGCTGGGAATAGTCCGTGGCTTCAAGTCAAAATTTACCATTTACTCAAGTAGCTTTTTATAAGATCAATATTAAATCGTAAAAAACATCTGCTTCATTTTCGGCGCTGGTGTTATGCAGGAAAGCTACCATCTGTATAGAAAATTCAATTTCCTCGCAATTTGCATTATATTTTCTCTTTTGAAAGCGGAACGACACAAAAAAACTTTTTTTTTTGAAAATTATAAAAGGGATTACAAATAGGCAGATTTTATAGCATTATAAAGTAAATGTCAATAGAGTTATGAAATGTTTCAGCTGTTTTGGTATTAACAGCTGCAAATTTTATAACATTATAAAATTTTCAGTACAGTCTTATAATTTTTATAACAACTAATATTCAAGACCCGACTTAGCCTAATTGGGGCCTGGGGCAAAAACTTCCTTTGACTCCCCCCTCTGCTTCACTACTTAAGTTATGAAGAACCGAACTTTATGGTGGTATTTTTCACCTCATAGATGTATAACAAGAAGATTGACTAGAATCTAAAATATCTATAAAGTCCCCTCCCCACCTCCAGTCATCAGACGAAAGATCGTTCAGTCCATTTTATTGATTTTTTGACAATTCTATGCTCATCATGTGAAGGCATTTTTCGAAATGCAGTTTTCTGATTGTTAACTTTGTCATTTAGCTGCGAAAAATTCATATCCTTGCTAAAATTAGGGCGAAATTGAGCTAAATTTTTGCAATTACGATAGCTCAATTAAGCCAATCAGAAACACAGATTTTTGCAGAAAAAAATCACATTTTGCGATGTGTAAAAATACGGGCTTTTGATTGGCCAAATTTGTCCATCGTAATTTCAGAAATTAAGTTGAATTTCGCCCTAGAAAGCCATGGATTTACGAAATATAAATTTTTTGTGTTCATACGATGAAGAAGCTAACATGAAACTGACAGATTTTATTCTGCATTGATATTTTGTTTAAAAGCCGAAGCATAAAATAAACTCTATCGATTTGGGGCCCCCTCCGATGTGGGGGCCCCAGGGCAACTGCCCCTGCCTTAGTCAGGCTCTGCTAATAGTGCAAAATTGCAAGAAAATGTTTGAAAACTTTTTAAAAAAACTACAAAGTTTCATTTTAGAGTATTCCTTTATATTAATTTCTTTCCCGTGGTTTTTATCAAGATATCTTACTCTTTTTTAAAGTAACTCCTGTTGATTTCACGACATTTAACAGAATATTATCTAAAAGTTGCGACGTATACAACAATGCGCCAAGCTCTTTTTTTATTATTTGAAAACAATCGTTTGATAATAAATACGTTTGATAAAATCGTTTGATAATAGATTTAAATAAACTTACTTATGCAAACCACATTCCACACATCTAAGGCGTGAATGTATGAGAGTTTAGGCAACTTATCTCTAATGGCCTTCGTAGTTGTAACAAGGGTCAACAATGTAGTCATGCCGAGAGTGACTCTGGCAGGTGCAGCTGGTATTTCTACCCAGAAAGAGAGCCACGATGTTACAACAAATAAAATGCTTGGTATGTAGATGTCCATTATAAAATGAACAAATTCCCTATCAAGTTCAAATGTGACTATTATCCGACTGAAATTTCCTGGAAAAAGAAAAAGTAGATTTTTTCTGTACTTAATCGGAGAAATTTTTTAGACATTTTAAATTTAACATTTTCAAAATATTTGTACAGTTTTTTTTTTTTTGAAAATGTTAAATAAGACAAGAATTTGATTAAGTTCATCGATTTAATTTTCTAGTAATAAGAATGGTAGAATTTTTTTTAACTAACTCATTGTTCAGGGTCAGATACATTATCTAGCCAAAAGCATCCAGATTTAATGAGTTCTGGGGCAGATACTGATATAACGTAGGGGCCACTTTTGAATCTATGGCATCCTGTTCACGTTTGGAAAAACTTTCCTCTAGTTTTTTTAATAGATGGTTATAAGAGTTGGCTTCCAGGTGTCCATCACAGTGGAAATGGATGCTGACAGTTAGGATGCTCGATTTAACTGGATACGTAATCTGCGTTCCAAAGATGTTTTATGAGATTTAGATCGGGACTTTGAAAAGGGATATTTTATCTGTCCAGTTTTTGAACACCCGTTTTTATTTTATAACCGTCGTTAAACAGGCGACCCAATTATATGGGTTTACGACTACTAATGTTCAACTCCGTAGCCTTGTAATTTTGAACCCAATTCAGAAGACAAGGGAACTCCTGGATCGAGTATTGGGAGAAATTTGCCTTCGTGGAGGACTTTTTGATGGAGCTCACCCGCATTTGCGTTACACGGAGAGGAAGACCACTAGAACCTCTCACGGTTAGCCTGAAGGCAAGGGGACTCTAACCAGTGATCTGTCTACCACTGAGGACATTTCACGTCAGCACTGTGGTCGGTGCAAGCCGAGTGCGGAGTTCGTATCGACTGGGATTCGAACCCGGTTCGCCGCATTGGAAGGCGAACTCTCTATCCCGTGAGCCATCACGGCTCTTGAACACCCATTTTGTGAAATCATGGCTGTGATAGTCTTGATAAGTGAATTGACCAGTTTTTCTGCTGGAATTGAAATGATCCTTTCCCAAAATAGTGTCATGGAGTTGCTAGCGAAAGATAGCCCAGAATGAACCCTAATGTTCATGTTTCCAACCATAATAACTGAGAGACCCAGGGCAAACCATGAAAAACAACCCCACGCCATGATTCATTAGGTGCATATCTGGATACTTTTGGCCAGATTGTGTATACTTGGATTTTTATTCAGGTGGCCTTTAGTTGCGTTTGATATTTTCTTAATTAAGTTATAAGAGTTGTGTTTGCCGGAGACTAATAGTCTCCTCAGTTTGTATACATCTAATTCTATCTTTATAGACTACGGAATGATGCTGGTTTCGTTAGTGAGGAATGGCCTTGCCCACACAGGCAATTGATTAAAAGATCAAGCATGGATCATGAACGAACAAGTCAATAAAACAGTGGAATTAAGGAGCTACTTTGGTTCTATTAGATCATGTTAGTTCTTAGATGATTAAAATAACATGACGAGAACTTTGGAGCTGATTCCCTTTCTGCAAATTAATAAAAGTGGATCCAATAAATAAATAAAAAATAAAGCATCTTAATATATAAAAAAAAATATTTATATATTTAGTTTACTAAGACTACTGTGCAGATAACTACAAAGATTAGTTTTCTTCGAAAATTATTTTTAATAATAATTCTGTGTTTTATCTCTTATAATAGTAATTATACGCAGTTATGAGTTCCATTAGAATGATGAAAAATATACAACACACTAATTCACATTCTTTTTCTTAAAGCCTGATTCTTCTTGTTTGCTGCGATGATTTACTGCGATTAATTTTTCCTTGATATTTAATAAATCAAGAAGTCGTCAAACAACGAAACTGGAAAATTTAATAACTCCGAAACTAACATGTAAGAAAATAAAAAAGATGCTTTGCGCATCTTCTACACATCGTCATTACAAAAAATAGAAAGAATATTGGTTATAAGAGTCTTAAGTAACAGATATTTTTGAACAAAGTAAAATTGATGGACGGAAACTCTGTCAATATTTTATCAAAAGAAGTAAAAAAGAGAGGATGGAGGGAGCTATAGAAAGTTGTATGACGGTTGTTGTATCTTTGAAATAGTTATTTGAGAACATATAAACTATGTACCAGTTTGCGGGTAAACTGTCAGCTTTTCTGTAAGGGAATGATTTGACAAACTAAAGCCTGCAACAATGAAATTTCGATTCAAATCCAAGGGCTTCGTATCTGACCATGCTAATTCCAAATCAGTACTTGGTAAAACACCTGAAATAAACCATAAATAAAAATTAGTTGTACACTTCTTGAACACTAGAATATTATGCACCAAGAAACCTTCAATTTTGGACAATTTTTCAAATCCCCAGTTAGACAAATATACAATAATTTTATTACAATATTTTATATACAGTAATTTTATCTGAAGAAGCCCTTAAAAAACCTTCTAAGACTGACATGCCGCATTCTTAAAAATAATCTTTTGTTTTGAATTTTTTTTAACGAGAATTTTACACGGGTTTGAATACTTTTTAGAGATAGCAGTAGTACTTTATTTACGTTGCACATTCATTGTTGACCGTCTGGAAAATATCCCTAAAGAACGATCCAAAGAGCACATTCATTGTTGACAGTCTGGAAAATATCCCTAAAGAATGATCCAAAGATTTGCAATCTTTAATCATCATTCAATCATGTACTGAGTGGACGGCTTGGAAATATGAATATCTGATTATTTGTTCTTTGTTATGTACGTAGTGCCTTTATTTATGTTAGCTAAGATTTTATTATTTTCCTTTTCTTAATATGCTAATACTTCATTTACGTTTTTATTTTAGTTTTTAACCGCCGTTGAGCGATTTACTCGTTTTGAAATTTACGACTATTTATGTTCAACTCCATAGCATTATAATTTTGTACTCAATCCAGAAGATAAGTGAACTCTTGGGCAAACATTGGAACAAATTAGCCTTAGTAGTACTTTTGGAGGACACTAACCCGCTTTTGCGTTATACGGAGAGAAAAACCATAAAAACTTCCCACTGTTAGCCCGGTGGTCCATGATCCATTTAACGTCTACCATGTTTTTGACGGTGCGAGCCTGGAGCAGAATTTGTTTCTGTCAGCCGTCGATGGGATTCAAACTTGAATCATCTCAATAGTTTGCGGGTGTTCTATCACCTAAGCCACCGTGGCTTCTTCATTTATTTGATAATAACTTAATTTGTAAAATAATTTAGTAATGCAGGGTCTCTTTATTAACGATAATATTTGTTGGCGTTCCATTATTTGTTGGCGTTTTCTGTTTACTAATGACAACAAATTGCTATTAGCATCTGATTGATCAATTGATGTTCGATTGTAGGAAAGCCAAGATAAAGTATGCCTACAGACATCGTAACTCTATACAGTCTTTTTCTAGAGGAAAAATGTTTGAATTTATAGTTCCCAAAAATTAATAAAACTTACAACTACTTGCGTAAAGCCATTTTGTCAATTCAGCACTAATGTCACTTGCCATACTAGCAAGCCTGCCTGGTGAAACTGAGCTAATTTAAGGCAGAGTGCGAGTTTCTTGTTTTTCAGTGGCGCCATCTATGGCCGAGAATTCGACTTCTGCCACACCATACGTCGCACCCGTTTATAGGGCGGACCCATTCATTCATCCACAGATCGTAATTTTGACCTGAATCAGAGAACGATCGATCTCCAATCCAGTACCCCCAGAGGTATTGATTTGTTATGAGAACATGGAGGACTTTTGCCACTCGACAGATTTAACGTGCATCAGTCACTTTACTACACCGGCGGGGTTCGAACTCTCGGACATGGGGCCGGCACCCTACCGACCAGGCTATCCCGGCCCAATTAATATGTAAATACAACCTTAATGCATAAATAATTCTTACTGCTCTCTATCTCCAATGTACACAGTTGCTTATCCATGGGATATCGATAAAATTCCATTTTGCAGAAAGGTCTTAATTTTTTTCTGGAAATAAAGAGCATGTTGTCATTTATCAATGTTTCTATGATTTGAAAGACTAAATTCAGCGTAAAATAATAATAACAAGTGAAGAAATGGTTTGTTAAAAAAGATAACTTATTTCTTTATCTACTTCAATAGAACAGGTATCAATAAAAGGATTCTTACCTTGTTCTTCTACCCGGGTCGGTACGTACCTAAGTAAACTAAAACAGTGACCACAAACTCAATAAATATACTCCTTCTAATGGGTTAACATGTGTATATTAACAAGACTAAACACTGCAAAAACAACATGATCTCTCCAACGACAGTAACATAATCAAACTCACTAAAAAATTGTTGTTCTTAGGGAGTTCTAAATCTCGTGGCGCCATCTAGTGGTGTTTTCTAGCAAAGGAAAATGGTATTCTGTTTTTAACACTCCCCTTTTTGAGTTTCGGGGCATGTTGAACCGAATCTCAATACTTCATTGTCCAAATCTGGATGGTGGGCGAACAACACGTCTAACTCTGGTAGTAGCAGGAACTGAATCAGGAATGTCCGATGATGTTCTTTCTGGCTTATCTTTAGAAGTCTCTGGCAGCTGATGCCATGTTAAAAAACATAACTTATTTCTTTATCTACTTCAATAGAACAGGTATCAATAAAAGGATTCTTACCTTGTTCTTCTACCCGGGTCGGTACGTACCTAAATAAACTAAAACAGTGACCACAAACTCAATAAATATACTCCTTCTAATGGGTTAACATGTGTATATTAATAAGACTAAACACTACAAAAACAACATGATCTCTCCAGCGACAGTAACATAATCAAACTCACTAAATAATTGTTGTTCTTAGGGAGTTCTAAATCTCGTGGCGCCATCTAGTGGTGCTTTCTAGCAAGGGAAAATGATATTCTGTTTTTAACATGGTTTGAAAACTTTTTCTCCTATGAAAATATCTTACTGGGTGAGTTTAATTTTATTTTCTAAATTTTCGTAGGAAACACTAAATTTTTGCTATTTATTTAGATAAGTTAGTTTATAAAATAGGAAATATTTACTGATTCACTATAAATTTTTTAAATCCATTCATTCGTTATTCCGGTGTATTCGAGTTTTTTTGTATCCTAATGGAATGGAACCATGTAAAATATTTTTTTTTAATTATTACATACTCTGCCGCTTTATAGCAAGACGGTAACAACTCTACGTGGGTACCTGCAAGTCCAGAAAAAGACCACTGAAATCGTATGGTTGAACATAATCAGGAGATTGTGCATGGTGTGTAACATTACAGCTATTATCTTCGATTATTATTACGTTTCAGATCAAATTTAATTGGATGCTTGCAAATGACGTATCCCGTGGCGTGGCAAATCCGATTGCCTGGTGAATCATAGCATAAACACATGCCACGATTTATCCACGCATGACGTCGCTTGAAGCAATTTTATTATTTCCATTCTGTTTCATTAGTTCCATAACATTAATTATACGATACTAAAATACAGTTAGGCAACTACAAATAGTAAAATAACTCAAGAATTTAGAAAATATTTAGTATGGGTGACTCAGTTTTATTTACTAAAATCTATCTAATCTCTGGAAACTAAAATACTATCTTCTTACTTACGCCACCAAGTGCTGACTAAATTAAGCCTTTTAAAATGTTTCCTTCAAACGCTAATTTCTGTGTAATTCAGAGTATTTCTTGAAAGAAAACCGATTTTTATTCACCAATTTTCTAATAAGAAAAATTAAAAGCGAAATAGTAATAAAATGATAATAATTATAATGAAACTGCAGTATATTTTTAAAATGTAGATTGAAACAATTTTTTTTCATCAATTCAGGAGCACATTTTCGAGGACATTTGGTTAATGATAACTTTTAATGACATTTTTACCTCTTGTTAGTTTGAATTACAATAAAAAACCCTTTTTTTTTGGATGTTTAGTCGTTTCCAGATTTTATATTTTATTATGTAGCTATTAAGGTGTCTACGTCAGTAAAGCGAAGGAAACGACCTAAATTGAAAATTATTTATTCAATGTAAATCTGTTTGACAAAATAACCGATTGACATTAAAATGTGTTTATGTAGTTTAGTTAAAATCAAAATTTTTTACCTTTTACTGAGCAAAACTCTGCCATGAGGGTCAATGTGCGCCAAAATTTTTCCCTCATTCGTTTCGCTCACTTGGTTGTCATTTACAACATGCACATCGGGCGTCCATATGCGTTGAGCATGCCAGTCGTCACCAAATATTTTTTGCACATGTTCATCCGGTGTAAATGTCAGTCTTTCATCAAACCAGGTCTCCCTGTATAATATTTGCATTGTATAATCCTAAATTAAAAACGAAACAAGTATTTGAAAGCTTTTAAACATTAAATTATCACCCTCCAATCAAATATACCGTTTGATTCAAAACATATGTATTGGGTGTTCTGTGAAAACTGCTCTTAATATACGTGTGTGTGACAATAAAGACAAAAAAAAAGAAAAACGTCATATAAACTAAAATTATATAGTAGTATATAGTAGCAAGTATATAGAACTCTAAACTAAACTAAACTCAGAGGCGCGCCAGCACATGGGGGGCCAAGGCCTACTGTGCCCATCTCAGTTTTCTTGAGTTTAGGCTCTGGGGTGCAGGAGCAGATGTTCCGGTTAGGTGGTCAGCCGAACGTGAAACCCCCAGTGTTTAGTTCCCAAGCAAGCTTGGTATTCATTTATCGACACACTGAAGGAATGAAAGGCTGAGTCAACCTTGCCCGGTCCAAGGATCGACCCCAGTACCTGTGGCACGGGAGCGAGAAGCGCTACCACTCAGCCACCGGGAGAAATATGGAACTCTAGGTTAAAAATATAAAGAAAGCATGGAAAATGATAAAGATAATGAGAAGAGGAAAGAAAAATTTTAAAATAAAATATTAAAAAAAAATTTAGAAAGTAAAAATATATATTAAAAAGCCCAGAAAAAAAAAAGAAAAGATATAATATTTTCATCAGTTCACACAATTATATCCGCAAAAAAGAGTGCTTTCGATTATTGTATCAATAAAGCCAAAGCAAAATCTATCAATGCAATAGTGTAAGGAGCACTCAAAATGGAACATTGAGTAAAAAATATATCACGCAAAAAACAGAAAATAAAATGTAAGGAAAAAAAAGAACAAAATACAAAACGAAATCTACAAGGCGAGTAGCGAATTCAAATGAACTTTGATGCACCGGAATTTTCAAGAATGACGTAAAATATTTTCGTAATAAGATTGCCTGAGTACTAAAGATTAAAACAGAAGTGCAAAGGGAGCTAAAAGCGTAAATAGAAGGAATTTGTATTACGCCACGTTCTTACTGCAGTACCGCAGCGCGTTTGATTTGTTAGTTACCCAGAATTGGTCCGAAAGTGGATGTGCGCAAGATAATAATATTATACTTGATAATGATAATTTAAAGAAATTTGTAATTCGTAAGGTTGATATTTAACTATACTATTTTAAAGAATTTAGTAAATTAACATTTATTAAAAAAATACAATAGTGGAAATATAATCTTTTCATTTTTTCTTTCGTTTTTCAGCTTTTTAATATATTTTTATATTTTTAATTATTTTTTAAATAATTTTTTTTCTTCTGTCCCCTGTCTTTATTATTTTTCATGTTTTCTCTATATTTTTTTTCATTATATCTATATATATAGGTCATTCTCACAAAAACAGTCATTTTCATGTCCCCAGTATATTTTATGTTTGTTTTACAGCTTACGAAAAAGAAAAATTCAGGGAAAGTGTCCTTCAGAATGCAAGCTAACAAAAGAATAAAATTAAAATTATAAATTTTTATTTTTTATTTATTTTAGGTAATTAAAATATACCAATATGTCATTCCCTCACTTGTCCCCACTGCTAACTTAAAAAAAGAAAAAAATTATTTCTGAAATAAAATTTTTTTTTTTTACAAATTCGTGTTTTTTATTTCAGAATACTGAAATATAGAATTCAGAAAATCTATTTTAATTTTAATTTCTGATAAAAATATTAACACAGCACTATTTTAAACTTTGTCCCCAGTGTTTCGCGTCATTCCCTCACAACAATGTTCTTATCACCTGCAATCTTCTTAGAATAAAAATATTTTAATAAAAACTTCAGAAGTTAACAACTGGCATCATAGAACAAAATTGCAGTATGTTTCCATCTTCAACTTAAAGAAGC
>NC_092206.1:55432481-55601243 GCF_043381705.1 Parasteatoda tepidariorum
TTTTTTTATTGAAATGTTAATTAAGGTGTCCACTTACATATTCGGTTACTAATTTTTATTTGTTTAAACAAAATTACTTTGTTACAATATAATATTCTAATACCAAAAAAAGTACTTGCGTGGCGTGAAAATATCTTTTGTGATGCAACTCTTTCAAAAGTACATAAAAAAGGTTGCCATCAGGTGTGTACATGTAGATTTATTTAATACACCTTGTGCGCCACCTAGGAACCAAATCTAAAACCCGACACTCGAAATTTTTGCTCTGTTACAATCGTACCCTGTTATAATTGACCCCACTCTCCCCTACAGCAGTGAAAAATTGTGAATTATATAACTAATATTTTCGAAGTAGAAACGTTCTTAAAACATCCAGTTGTTGGCAAAGGAAGTCATGAGATTACAAATTCATGATCATCGCTTCACAATTTTGAGACAAACGGTACATGATATTGTGAAGGTAGGTTACGCACCAGTCGCTTTTATTTACCAGACTAGTTGGAATCGATTGATCTAACTGGATTAGGCTTCAAATCACCACTGGAAATACAACTATCATCCAACGCAATGACAGTTTAATGCCTTAACAATTGTGCCATCGCAGTTCTTAAATAATTAATATTTGGAGCAAAAATATGAAGTAATAATTATTTTTAGTAATTTAAAGTAAAATATTTATGTTACTTTAAAATTAGAAGATAAGGATATTTATTGGAAAATAAGGCCCTTAATGGTGTTGATTAACTATTTAATAGCTAAAAAATGATACAGATATATTTACAAGATTATAACTGCCTTACCGTTTTCAAATCATCAACTGAAGATACGCTGTATAAGAAAATGCTAACATTCACTCTTACAGGTATGTCTATAAAAAGAGAATTACATTTGACGTCATTATTCTTTATTTAATAATAATTCTTTTTTAAATATTATGGTTATGTAAGAAGAAAACTAACTATGCTAGTAATAATATGTTTTGTGAAATTTTCAATTATCGTCTGAGTATGAAAAAAGCCATTCATAGTTTCTGCAGGCTCCATTTGTAGCACTAAGCACAATACTTGACTTCCTAATATTTATATAAGTATCGTATTTGTATCGATTTAAAGAAAATGTTCCAAAATTTTATACGCAAAGAAATTTTTTTGGGTAAAATTTTACTACGTTGCTGCTCTCTCTGAAAGACTGAATTTATGTAGAATAATTTATCATCAAAGTAATAGTGCCACGTCACTTATTTTATAAAAGAACAATTTTTAATTATTTTTTTTCTTCAGAAAGTTAGAAAAGCATTCTCAAAAGCACCATTCATCGAATCGTTTTCAAAAATATAGTTCTTTTTTATTTTTCCTACTTTATTTCATTCATTTATTTATAAAGGTATCTAGAACTAATTTTTGTAGCAAATAATGATTCCATAGCCATAGTTTGCAAGTTGTACGAAATTCAAAAGATAATTTTAGTACATTTTTCGAGCCTTAATTGAAAAAATATTTCGTCGTAACCCAGGTTTGTTATTAATAATGTTGAATAATGTATAATGATTGACTTTTAATAATGTTGATAATGAACGATTGTAACCAGATCATTCTTAGGTTATCTTTTACCTGGATATTTATCAAGTTTTAAAAATCACTTGCGATGTATGTGTGAAATGTGATAAATATCAGTTCTGATAAATAACTTTATTGTTCCACTTTTAACACAAAGCTTCAGAAACACGTGTTAGGAAGTTTTACAAAGATGTTTATTTATTTACTTTTTTTCTGACTGGAAATTTATTTCAATAAAATTTTTGTTTAAATTTTTAACAATACAACGAATTAATTAAATATGATTTTGGATTTACAACATCATTTTTATTATGACGTTTCATCCAATTTGTTGTAGTTACTGCCTCCAATTTTTAAAAATTGGAATTTAAATAAGAATTGGATTCTGCATAAAAATTTTTTTTTAAGGGAAGTGTTATCAATTCAATTGATAATAGATATTTTTTCTGCTGGACGAAGTACAATTCTCTGATTTTTATCATTCTATATAGTGCGCAATTTATAAATAGTCATTTCTTAACAATGATTTATGTTTAAAAACACATATTGGCAACATATTTTGTTTAAAAACACATATTGAAATAAATTGAAAAATTTTAAAACTGCGTTTTTTAAATGGACTAAAAGGATAAATTAATTCAATTCTTAACACGCTTTAAACGACATTTCTTTTGTCATTATTTCTTCTATCCCTTTTCCTGTCCACTATGCGATAAAATGACAATAAATTTATATTAATGTGGTCTAAAAAAACGGAAACTTCGATTGCCATCAGATGCATATATATATATATATATCGAATTTCAAAGTCGATTATTTTTCACATAGGAGTCAGAAAATACAAAATATGTATTTTTTTTACAAAATGTTTATGATTTTCTAGAAAAGCGAAGTGATAAGAAGAAAACAACATTTTCTTTGTTTTGTATTTGAATTGTAGTACCTCCCTAAACATATCAGCAATCATAACCACGATTTTTTTTAAGGAAACCTGATAAAATATTTGCAATATTTAGAACTGTTTCACTCAATAGCGGAAATAGATTTATTGACATTTTTATGCCAATAAATCTATTTCCGTTATTGAGTGAATAATATACTTCATGCATCAAATATCAAAATATACTTCATATGTATATTTTGGCTACAGTATCATTTTTGTGTATTTTCTTCTTGTTTCTTGAAATGATTGATTTTTTTCTAGTAAAAGTAAAAAGTGGGTATAAAATTTATTTTAGTAATTTCACTTTTCTTTCATTTCAGAGATTTGCTCAATTTGTTTAAAAAAACTGACATATAGTATTTAAAAGAAAACACTAAATTGTAATTAATTTCGCATTACCATTCATATTTTAATCTTAAAACATGTTATCTTTTGGCTATAGATTATATATGGCAATTTTAAATTTATTAGAAGAGAGTGAGACAGAGTCTTACTTTTAGTAGCAAATGGTCGTAGTCTTGCATCGTATGGTGGCGTAGTATTTAATAGTTTCGAAAAAACCATTTCTTGATGTTCCCAATGCATAGCTTGTTGTGCGAAACAATATATTTGTGCAACACTAAAAAATAAACAATGAAATAAAACATACAAATTAATAAAAAAAAATTGTTAAACTTGTGAGGAAACGTTCTTGATGTTCCCAATGCACTTTAAAAACTTTCTCGGAAAAAAAAGAAACAGATTATTAAATGTTTATAATGGTTTAATGAAAAGTTGTATTAGTTTTGCGTTGTATGGTGGCGTAGTATTTAATAGTTTTGAAAAAACCATTTCTTGATGTTCCCAATGCATAGCTTGGTCTGCGAAAGAATATATTTGTGCAACACTAAAAAATAAACAATGAAATAAAACATAAAAATTCATAAAAAAAATTGTTAAACTTGTGAGGAAACCTGTTATACACCTTAAAAACTTTCTCGAAAAAAAAGAAACGGATTATTAAATGTTTATAATGGTTTAATGAAAAGTTGTATTAGTTTTACGTTGTATGGTGGTGTAGTATTTAATAGTTTTGAAAAAACCATTTCTTGATGTTCCCAATGCATAGCGTGGTCTGCGAAAGAATATATTTGTGCAGCACTAAAAAATAAGCAATGAAATAAAACAAACAAATTTATAAAAAAAAATTTTTTAAACTTGTGAGGAAACGTGTTATACACTTTAAAAACTTTCTCGGAAAAAAAAGAAACAGATTATTAAATGTTTATAATGGTTTAAGGAAAAGTTGTATTAGTTTTGTGTTGTATGGTGGCGTAGTATTTAATAGTTTTGAAAAAACCATTTCTTGATGTTCCTAATGCATAGCTTGGTCTGCGAAGGAATATATTTGTGCAACACTAAAAAATAAACGATGAAATAAAACATACAAATTTATAAAAAAAAATTGTTAAGCTTGTGAGGAAACGTGTTATACACTTTAAAAACATAAGAAAAATAAGAAATAGATTGTTAAATTTTTATAATGGTTTATGGAAAAATTATATTAGTTTAGAGTAAAAAAAAAAAAAAAAAGTGTGCAATTTTCGTACTTGTAACTGCTTCTGCTTTTGACTGTACCATCTAGATATCTGCCGCGCTGTTCTTCGTGTATATTTTATGCTAAATTCAATAAAATCGAAATTAATCCTTACAGTTTCGAAATTGTATTGGTTTTACGCGCAAAAATTATAATTTCTTTGCATAAACTGCTCCCAACTTCCGAACTATTTGTTCTATCGACTTGATTTTCGATTCTGTACCTGTACTGTCAACATAGAAGTGTTAGACCAATAAAATAAGAATATAAATAAAAGAATATAACTATAATTTTTTTTGCTAAACTTTTGAACTATTAGCTCGGTCACCTTTGTTTTAGTCTCATTTAATGTAGCATAAACAAATATCAAAGAAACAATACCCCACTTGTTTAGATTAAAACTTACACCTTAAATAGGTATAAACCACTACTTGTACTGTTTTTACAAAAAATTTTAACTTTTAGTTTTATAAACTAGTAAGTTTCAATCGATGAAGCTTAAAAATCTGGGTCGGAAAACACCTCACTCCCCTGGATAGTAAAGTTGAAGTATTAACATTGTTTATATAGATATTAAAAGATTCTATTAAGTTTAGACACCAAAATTTTTATAAATTAATTCCAATCTGAAAAAAAAATGAAACTAACTATCAAAAACAATTGCATAGCAAAAAATTGAAGTTCTTATTTAACAGCGAAGTAAAAATTGTCATTTTTATCTTACCAAACTCCACACACAAAGAAAATAGTTAAAAGGTAGTTCGTAGTAAAAGCCATTTTAACTGTTCCAAATAATTTTCACCTCTTTCTGATCAAAAAATATGGAAGAAAAAAAAAAGCGAGGTTTTGTAATCAGTAGACAAAAGAATAGCTTCATCTACTGGCTGATTTTATCTTTAGTTTCTAAGATAAATATTTCTCTGGGGTAACTGGATTATAGTTTTAATTCTATATCTATTCCCATAACAATAAATTAAACTCCTGACGCACTTACTAATCCAATTTATCTTTTTTTATATATACAATAGGTAAGTTTTATTTAGAGTTGCTTAAGAAAAATTTAAGCCTAGTCTCAGTCAAAATCATTCTAGATATTTTCCAGTACGTCAGTTTGTGTTGTATTAGGATCACTATTACTTTTGGCGTATGAAGAAAGTTTTCTATGTAGAAAGTTGCGTCGTTTGCAACTGTTTCAGGTGATTTTTATTATGCGCGCTATTCACTTTTATTATACAGGGTTATTCATAATTCCCTCCGCCTGTAAACGCCATTTTTCTTTATAACAACTGGCTTCAATGGTACATGTTACTGCCATCTGCCGGCAGCTGCTTAAATTAAAACTTGAATACTTTCGGAATAATTTCATACGTTCTTTTTTGCCATATTCATCGTCGTTTTTTTAATATAACGCTTCGAAACTCGGGGGAGGGGGGATTATGAATAACCCTGTATAAATATTTTGCTTGAAATAATTGAAATTTTAGAGAAATGTTTAAGGAACGTTATGCGAAATCGTCATTGATATTCATGGTTGCGGTCGTTACTTTTTAGTGCCTAATGTCAAATTTAAATTTTTCTTTTTATTTATTCTATTTGAGTTGCGTAATTCAATTTAACGAAAACTATTAACCGATGAATTATGATTTGTTGCAGACGTACTAGTTTGTCTGTAAACGAGCAAGACGTTTCACTTAGTTTTAAATTTGAATTGATTTAATGATAATTACATAGTTTATATTGAAAAATTTTATTTTTTGGATTTTTCAGTAAAAGGACAAAACTAATTGCAGTAAAATCATAATTTTTTTGTGTTCACAACTACTTTATATCCATTTTTATATGAGAATTTCACATACTCTTATGGGTGAAGATGTTGAAAGATCCTATTAGTACGACCGGTCTTAAGAAACTTCACCTGAGGTACACACACGGAAATATCTCTTCCTTCCCAAAAACAATTGCATCAATGATTTAATTTACCAGATAGTTTGGGTGAGGTGCTTGCATAAGATTCAACTTGCTTTGATGATCAAGATTTTTAAATTTTTTCTTCTCGTAAATTCTCTCTAGATTCAAAATAGTTGAAATTCCACATAGAAATAATTTACTACTCAGCGCTAATTAATAATGAGTTGTGGTATTGTATTTTTCAATTCATTGCTTTGCTTTCAGCAAAATATTTGGATTAAATCAATATTAAAAAAGTTGAAAAGAAAGTTTGCGAAAATGAAACTAAGGTGATGACCGTTGTAATTCGTTATTTACTTTTGTTGTTGTTGTTTTTAATGCCACTTGCCAACATCAGCAAGCCTGCTTGAAGAAACCAAGCGAAAGCGTATTTCTAGTTTTCCAGTGGCGCCATCTATGGCCAATAATAGGACTTCAGCCACACACACGTTACATCCGGTTTATAGGGAGCACCCATTCATATGTCCATTTATTCATCCACAAATCTCAATTTGAACCTGAACCAGAGAACGATCAATCTTTAATTCAGTAGTACCTCCATAGGTATTGATTTGTTACGGGAACAATTTGTGACCCGACATATTTAACGTGCATCAGTCACCATTTACTGCGCTGGGAGTCCTCGGATGTCGGGGAACGAACTCACGAATGCGAAAATATACGAGAAAAAAATTTAATCTAAGGGCCCTAAGAATTTGAATGGCCTAAGGCTCCGCGTACGCTTAATCCGGCCCTGCAATACAATAAACAGCGATATAATTACACGCAAGTATGCTTGCTGAACGTTTTGATATTATTGCGAGATACAATATAGAACTTCATGAAATTGCCCGATTTTTTCATTTCTAATTCCTATCGTAATGAATCCACGTGATTACCGTCCCGCAGTGGACTGATCGTTAAGACACGGTTCCCAGAAGATCACCGAAGTCAAGCATCACTGGCTGCTGTCAGTGTGCTGTGGGAGACCACTTGGATCAGTCCGCGTAGAGACCGAGGATGTGCGGTATGGGCCCTCGTTACACTGCTCTACCTTAAAGTGCTCGACTTCGCGTGCAGGTCGTTGGGCAACCGAAACGGGGGTGCCATCCACTCTGCAGAGGATCAAAATTGTGATGACTTGTCTTCGGATCATACTCAGGGATGTTTCCCAGACCGTCGCCAATAGCCCATAGTGCAGTTCTAGTGGACTTAAATTAACTGCAACAACAACAACCACGTGATTACTGATGATATACTCTGAGAGAATTAAATTTACATAAATATCCATTCTAGGAGGCAAAACTTCCGTTTGTTTTCAATCGATTGCTTTTGTTGTGAAAGTTCGAAATGTCACCTAGTGAGCTGTCTTCTGTTTTTCCTATGTGCAACGATAAGAGGGCAATAAGACCAGCATTTTTAATTTCCTCCGTTGTTTTTCCTGAAGTTTTAGAATATGGAAGCTCTTTTTTCTGAAGCTGTCTGCCCTTTTGGCAATTTATATGAAGAAAAGAAAATATTGCACAGAAAACATCAAATAAATTTTCTTGAAAATGATTAAGAAGAAGTATGAGAAGATCAGTATGTTTTCATCAACAATAACTGAAGGGTGATTTTTATCCACTCTGTATCTTCTATAATGAGCATGACGTCTACATCAATACGAGCTTGCTTTTTTTTAATATTCATCTTCTTTTTTACCAGATAACTGAGTTATTTTTGAGAAATGTTGTTGTGTTGTTTCTAATGCCACTTGCCACACGGGCAAGTCTGCTTGGGGAAAACCGAACAAATTTTTAAGGCAGAGTGTGCGTTTCTTGTTTTTCAGTGGCGCCATCTATGGCCAAGAATTCGACTTCTGCACACCTTACGTCGCACCCGTTTATAGGGCGGACCCATTCATACATCCATTTATTCATCCACAGATCGTAATTTTGACCTGAATCCAGTACCCCCAGAGGTATTGATTTGCTATGGGAACATGGAGGACTTTTGAGACTCATCAGATTTAACGTGCATCAGTCACTTTACTACATGGGCAGTCTTCGGCCGGCCGGGTTCGAACCTACGAACTCTCGGACATGGGCCCAGCGCCCTACCGACCAGGCTATCCCGGCCATTTTTGAGAAATAATTCTATCTATTAGATTTATTTCCAGAGCCTACAACACTTCTGTTTCCTTTTAGAAGGGCTCCTGAGTTATCACCTTTTTCATTTTTTAAAAATTATTTTTACAGAAATATTTAAGCTAACTACTGATAAACGCCTTTAATAATTTTAAGGTGATATAAATATGCAACAAATTGTTTGAATTTTAATATTTCTCAGAAGTATTAATAGTGCATACGTGGATTAAAAAAAATCTTTGACCTATTTCAATTTATAAAATACTAATGCGTATGAACATTTTCAAAAATCCGATGGAATTTTCTTTTTGAGTAGGAAACGAAAAACTGAATATTGATAAGTATCAAGCGAGTAAGCAGTCATAGGCATGAAAATTTGTAGAGTATTTAATAAAAAAATCCTCAAATACATAACACCTACTAAAGAAAATGAACCATCAACATCAAATTTAAACGTAATTTATTTTATTTAATTTATCATAATTAAACTTTAAGACACGTCCTTCCTGGCTGATATCCTCTAACGCATTATGTTATTTACTTCTTGTTGTATCTTCAAACTCAAAAATTTACAGTTGGGTATGTAAATTTTAATTTGCTGAAGAAAGGGATATTTCGAAATAGTACTTCATGAGAATAAAACAAAAATTTGTTTTATTTTAGAAAACATATACATTTTATGAGGAAACAAAAAATCTTCCTTGATAATAAAAATGTTGAAGTTTTCTGAATTGGCATTAGTAGGATACCGTTGTTGTATTTTGCATTAGTCATCCTAAAGAATCTTTATTTTAAATGAAGAAAAGATATTTACATTGAAAGTCATAAACGAATAATTAAGCGAAGATAAAACAAAAACGTAACCGAAATTTGACAAGCACTTATTGAGAAAGGAAGGAGTACAAAACTTGTTTGATTGCACGAGAGCAATTTTATTTCATTTTTCAACCGGAGTTAAACAGTTGAGCCTATTCTGAACTTACAACTATCAATGTACAAGTACATAACCTTGCAATTTTGAACCCAATCCAGAAGACGAGATCCTGTATAAAGCATTTTGGGCAAACTAGCCGACTTGGATTACTTTTTGATTGAACTAACCCGTATTTGCGAAACATGGAGAGAGAAACCACGAAAACCTCTCATGGTTAGCCCGACATCAAGGTGATTCTATCTCATGATAGTCTTAAGGATAGTTTACGTTATTACAGTGGTTGGTGCGAGCCGTGAACAGAATTGTATCAACCAGCCGCCTCTTGGATTCGAACTTGAGCCATCTCACGGGGAAGTAAACGCTCTACCCCTTGAGCCACCGCGGCTCTACTGAGAACAATTGATCAAATAATTATTTATCCCACCTTCCAGCTTCAACAAACAATCAAACAGGTTTTAATGTTATTGTTCACAGACCTTTCTCAATCATATTATTCAAGGACATTATCTTTTTCTTCTCTTAAATATTAATTTGCGATTCTTAAGGCATTCTTTTTTGTCTTTAATTTTTACAAGAAACCTAGTATATGTAGGAGAAGAAGTAGGTTGGTCCTAGGAGCGCGTTGGTCCTGGCTCAATTATTTTAATGCTGTTAAATATTTTTGTTTTGTTTTTCCAATAACATGTTCATTTTGTCCTACAAATCTTATGAAAAAATCACATAGCTCTGTTAAAGTGCGCCATTTTCATTTCAACAAGTTGTATTTTAGGATTGGTAAATAATTTTTTTGATCTCTACTACTTTACCTTTTAAAATTCGTTTCTATAAAGATTGAGTAATAAATTACAATTATATGACAAAATAAGATCTTTAATTTATTAATAAATTACAGCTGTTTAAGTTTTTATCCCTAGAAAGAAATCCAGAACATGGGGTATGTAGATTTACGTCAGCATTATTCCAATTAATTTAAAAAGTATTTTTATAATCTTAATAACTATTATTTAAATTTATTCATATTATTTTTTTAAGAAACTAAAAAGTTTTTCAAGCTTTCTTTTTCAAAAATTCGTTTCACACAAGCTTGAAATAAAGAATCGCGAGAAATTTCAAGAAATAAAAGCTAACAAATATTATATAAAAAATACCTATATTACTTTAAATTTTTCTTGTCTACAAATATGCATTTTATTAATTTTGTTTACAAAAGCTATACTTAACTCATTTTATATTAAATAATACATTTTGTCAAAAATTTTGCTTTTCAAATTTTGTGAGACTGAAACAAAATTTAGAATGTAGTTCGCAAGATAACTGGGCAAAAAATGACACTGCATAAATAAAATATCTTGTACCTACACTCCCAAGAATTGCACACGAAACTCCCTGTGTATTTAATAAAAAAAATACTTTTAAATTTTATTAAATATTGTTAGTCTTAAGGAATTATGATTAAGATCAAAATATTTTCAGGCTTAAAATTTTGAGATAATGTAAGTTTTAAATGTCGAAATGTCCTAAAAGGAAATAATTTTGTGTGATGCAATGGTGCTAAATATATTTTTTATGTCTAACAAATGTAAACAAGTAATAGTGCGTGAAAATGATATAAATCTTATTTTTCCTGAGCCCCGTTCGGAAAATATCAGGCTTTTACTTGCACACCAGTGTTTGATATGTCCTTTGATTACTTCAGTTTGCTATGAGTTATTTTGAACTACTCTATCATTACAAAATCAGTCAGTATAAGTGCCAAAAATGTGTTACTAATAAAATTTAATAAATAATTGCTCACAGTTAGAATGATGATCTTCTTTTTACATTTGAAGACATTTTTTTTTTATAAATCTAGCCAAGCAACAATTTTACTTAGGCTGAAGTATGGATTAAAATTGGCTCATTGGCACAGTACCTACAAGAACACACACGGAGGGACTAATATTGGTCTTAAAATGGCTTTCAATATTGAATCAAAACTCATTTCTATCTAAGACCAATATTGCGAAATATTGACAATCCAATATTGTAGAGACTTAAATAGAAATGAATCATGGTTCATTATTGAAAGCCATTCTAGGACATCTTAATATTTACCCAACATTATAAGCCTAGATATTATTCTTTAAAAATGAAGTTTCATTTTAAATTGTAAAAGACGATTTAATTATTGTATTAAGCACCATTTATTTTGAAAAATTGTTTCTCAATATATTGTTTTTGCCACAGGGGTCAACAAGCACCGTAAGGTAAATCAAAGGAACCCCGGAGTCGGATTACGTTGGTCCACTTCACAGCTCAAGGTTTTTTCTTAAAAACAATAAAATAAAATAATAATTCTAGCATACTATTTTGAACAGATTATAAAAGGAAGAATGCAATTTGTCCTGTAGAGAAAAAATACAAACGATATCGATAATTTTTTTAATGAGATAAAAAACAAAATCTGAAAAATTAAGGAAGGAGTCAAGGTTTTTCCAATATAAAACGATTAAGGAGGAAAAATTTTAATAAGTACATTTATTTTTGTAGCATTGCAAACAATGTACAAAACAGTGAAAAAATTGTTTTACCTAATAACATTGAAAATATCATTATTTTAATTAATAATATTAAAAATAAAATTGTTTCACTTAGTTTAACACTCGGTCACTTACTATGGAATTGAAAATAACACTGTTTCACCTAATGTAAAATTGATCTTGATTCATTGCTAACCTTATTGAAAACGGTCAAGAGGGCATAATTCTACAAAAAGAAACAAATTATGAGTTAACAATGAAAAATTAAACGTGATACTATCATTTTGAAATCTTAACAAGATATTGATAGCCTTGATAAATGTAATAATGAAAATAACTATTGCTTTAAAATAATAGCTAAGTTCAGGTTTTCTAATTGACTTGGAGGAAAATATCTTCTTTTGGCACCAAATATTTCGTATATATTCCAAATATTTGCATTTACCAAATATTTGAATTCTTAAACCAAATATTTTTAAAAAATTTCTTAATTCTTATTCAAGAATTCAGAAATTTGATTTCAGGTATTTTATCAATCAAATACACATAAACAAACAAACAAAAAATAAGAAAAATTTCATAAGGCCAAAAATTTACTCCAAAGCAACTTTTTAAAATCATAAAAACATTTAAAAATTCCTTGTACAAAAAGAGAACTATATAGTATAAACCGATTTATAATTCTTTAGAAACTGAAACTCTCAGAATTCAATAGCTTAATCTCTAATTTGATTAGTTACAAATGTGTAAATATTTCTATTAAACACGGAAAATTTCAAGAGTTTCATCATTTTGATTTTTCATTGTTTTCTAATAACATTTTTCTATATGATATTTATTTGTCAGAAAAAATTGTCTTATTTTATTAAAAGATAAATTTATTTTTCACTTTCCCCCTGCAACTTCACCTTCTTTTTCAATTCCAAGAAACTTTTTAGAAGCTTATCTTTGAATATTCTAGATGACTCATTTAAAATATTACTGCAATATTTGAAAAATTGTTATTAAAACAAAGAAAAGGAGAAAAATGAGAAGTGCATTTTTTTCTATTTTAAACGTTTTTAGTCATTCACAAGTCATTCCTATAATTATGAAACGTAAACAGTTTCCTTGTCGCCTAATCTTCAAAATATTTCTACCTTAGTTATAATTATTATTTTCATGCAAATGTAAGCTTGATAAGAAGGATGTTTAAGTGTAAAACGGCAGGGTAATTAAAATTTCCAACTAAACATTCCAAAAGAACAGCACCAGTTTTAAATATTATAAAAACGGGTATGACTTTTATTGGTTTTTATGACATTTTATTGTTCGTATTGTTTGCTGTTGAGTATGACATATTATTGTTCGAAATCTTTACCATTATAAACTATTTTACACTTCTTTAAGGTAGAATGGTATGCGAAAGCTAGGTAAGACTTATAAGAAAGATGTTCAACTGTAAAACGGCAGGGTAATTAAAATTTCTAACTAGACATTCAAAAAGAACAGCACCAGTTTTAAATATTATAAAAACAGGCATGACTTTTATTGATTTTTATGACATTTTATTGTTCATATATTGTTCGTATTGTTTGCTGTTGAGTATGACATTTTATTGTTCGAAATCCTTACCATTATAAACTATTTTACACTTCTTTAAGGTAGAATGGTATGCGAAAGCTAGGTAAGACTTAAAACAAAGATGTTTAAGTGTAAAACGGCAGGGTAATTAAAGTTTCCAACTAAACATTCAAAAAGAACAGCACCAGTTTTAAATATTATAAAAACAGGTATGACTTTTATTGATTTTTTTGACATTTTATTGTTCGTATTGTTTGTTGTTGAGTATGACATTTTATTGTTCGAAATCCTTAAAATTATAAACTATTTTACACTTCTTTAAGGTAGAATGGCATGCGAAAGCTAGGTAAGACTTATGAGAACAAACCAGTAAAAAACATTAAAAACTAAAAACAAAATAGGGAATATGTAACGACATTTTCGATCTATTCCGTTGGCAATATCCCTAGGAGTCAGTTTCACTGGATCGCGGATCCACCCTACATCTATTGCATTCACAGTCTGCATCTCAGCTAAACAAGAAATGGAGACAGCCTTTTTATTCGGCATACCAGGCTCCAGTTTTTCAGACTAAAAGTAGAACGAAAACTTAATTAAAAAAATTCAAAATTAATAATAACTTTTTAACGTTTTATAGCTGCAAATCCAAATATAATATCATCTCTGCAAACTAGTGATTTGTTACGAAACTAAGCACACTTATACAGGTTGATCCTTAATTGATAGCAATATGCATAATTACTTGTGAGTCTATTTCATAGCATAACATTGCCGATAGTTATGATACCGGACCTAATAAAGAACAAGTTTTCTTAATCTTATGCAGTTGCAATTCGAATATAATATCTCCGCGAACTCGTGATTTGATTCGTAACTAAGCGCACTTATACTGGTTGGTCCGTAATTGATAGTAATATGCATAATCACTTATGAGTCTATTTAAAAACATAATGTTGCCGATAGTTATGATACCGGACCTAAAGAACAAAGGTTCTTAATCTTATGCAGTTGCAATTCGAATATAATATCTCCGCGAACTAGTGATTTGATTCGTAACTAAGCACACTTATACTGGTTGGGTCCGTAATTGATAGCAATATGCATAATTACTAATGAGTCTATTTATTAGAATAATATTGCCGAAAATTATGATACCGAACCTAAAGAACAAGGGTTCTTAATCTTATGCAGTTACAATTCGAATATAATATCTCCGAGAACTAATGATTTGATTCATAACTAAGCACACTGATACTGGTTGGTCCGTAATTGATAGCAATATGCATAATTACTAATGAGTCTATTTATTAGAATAATATTGCCGATAATTATGATACCGGACCTAAAGAACAAAGGTATTAAAATTATCGAGCAGGTGAAAATCAAAGATAAAATATCATCTTAGCAAACTAATTATTTGTCCCGAAACTGAATATGCTTATACTAGGTATTCTATAATCAACGGCTTTTGTACAGTAGTGATTTTGTTGATATTTGCGTATGGAAGAGCTTAGAAAAGGATGTTAAAATAAATTTTGAAGGAACACAATTTTACACTATCATAAGTAGGCGGAAAATTCTAAGACAAAATGCTCTCAATGTTTTTAAGTTATTAGGAAAAAGATATTTAAGGATTTCGGAAAGGATATAAAGGATATTTTTACTTTTATGCTTTTTCTATATGTTTCATATTATGGTATGAATTAAATGTATTAAAAATTAATAGCCAATAAGGGTCGAATTAATTATCGACATTGATGACGCATTGCTGATGCACTCGGGACGAAGATCGATAATTTTAACCAAATTTCATGTAATGCCAAACTAACGAATAAGTAATCAGTTTTCTGGAGAATAAAACATATATTATCAAACATAATATTATAATTAAATTTTGAGAATTATATTGGGAGTACAAATTAGTTCGGTCCATTTTTTTTGTGGTAAACAAAGCATTTATTTCAGAACAAAATGAATGAACAGATAAATCAAAGTATTGTCCATTGCTGGCTACTAATTTTCTCCACCTCTCAGACCAGATTCGAATTCCATCGCGAGAAAATGTCTCGTCTTTTGAGGCGATCCATGTTAGGAGCCAATTTTCGATTTCTGCGAAAGAAGTGAACTAGTGACCTATCAAATCGTGCTGCATCCGTCGGAACAACCAGTAATCAGAAGGAGTAATGTCCAGCGAATACAGTGGGTGCGGTAAAATATCCCACTTAAGCGTTTCCAAATAATTTTTACGACTTTTGAGGCATCAGGCTGACCGTTATTATACAGAAAAATAACTTTGTCGTGTCTTTGCTCGTATTCTGACCGTTTTTCTCGTAATGCACAGCTCAAACGAATCAATTGTAGCCTATACCGATCGCCTGTAATGGAATCACCAGGTTGTAGCAGCTCATAGTATACAACACTATTCACCATTCTTGAGACTTCGAAACCATTCCCTAATTATTTATCAGTTGAAGCATTCTCACCATAAGCTTCTATAAGCATTCGATTCGCTTCAGCTGCACTTTTTTTCCAATTAAAGCAGAAACATAAAACCTCCCGCAAATGGTGCTTCGTTACCACGAAATTTGACACATTCAACAAAGTGAAAAACAGGTTTTTTTGTATGAAACTCAAAGCGATATGAACTGAATATTATTGGCAGCAGATGTTTAACCTCTCTGAAACCACCGAAACCAGCTGTCACTATATAACAGCAGAGCCATCTTTTAAAAACGGACCGAACTAATTTGTATTCCCAATTTTAATAAATGGAATAAATCCATTATTAATCATTTGATCAGTGACGTTTCTTACATTTTTGGCAATCAACATTGGGGAAGATCCTGCTTCACTGGCTATTGTAGAAACACTAACAGCACTCCCCGTTCGCTTCAGGGTCTTCTTTCTTTTTCGTCTATTATCCTTATGATAAATATAGTTCACTAAAGCATATTCTACTAATGAAGCAAATACGAAGCCTGTATGGAATAAAGAAAAATTCCCCACATTATTTAGAGTTACCAAATTTGTTTGGCTACTAAACAGTATGTTACAATTTCTAAACATTCCCCTATAAGTAATAATAATAAGAAAAATATGTTTAAGGGATGAACACATTTATAAGGGAAAATGAATGAATATAAATTGAGGTAAATCAATTTGTTTAATAAAGGTATAAAATGTAGTATTAAATTTTAATATTAAGTTGGTATGAATTTGAAATAAAGAACAAAAAAATCTACACTAGTAGATGTATTTCAAATTTTTTTTTGGAGTTGTAACTGCGCAGCACTCACAATACTACCAGAGACAGCAAGCTTCTACCAATAGATATACGCTGGTGGACAAAATTAAGAGATGGAAGGCATTTTCCCAAATATCTAAAAAAATACTGAATATAAATAAATGAAACTTGGTATGGGTATAGCTTATTCCATGATAATAAAGTATGCAAAACAAAAATGAAAGAGTCAGTCTTGGCAAGACCTATTGCCAATAAATCCAATGTAGTCTGAACTTAAAGATGACAATAAAAGTGAGGCTTGTATAGTGCGTGTTGCCTCTAGTATGGTGTATAGTCACCCCTGACAGGCAGACAGCATGCACAGCGAGTATGCATGCTGTTAATAAGGGAGTTAAGGAGGACTTGTGGAAGACCCTCCCATTCTTCCACCAGAGCAATTTTTAACTCCAGAATGGTTCTGGGGGGAGGTTGCAATAGCTCTCCCAAGAGCATCCCAAGCATGTTCAATAGGATTCAGGTCAGGGGATTTGGCTGGCCATTCCTTGGATATCCTCGCTTTCCCGATACTCATCAACCATGAGAGCCCTATGTGGTCGCACATTGTCGTCCATAAAAATGAACTCAGGGGCAACAGCCCCCCTGGAAAGACACACATAGGGCTCTAGGACCTCCTGCCTGTACCTCTGGGCATTCACGGAACCATTGTCAAACATATGGAGCGGGGTGTGCGGGTATCTTGCATGATCCCTGCCCAAACCATGAGTCCTCCACCAGCATAATGGTCCCTTTCGATAATGTTGGTGGGATGGTACCAGGTTCCAGGTTCCCTCCATATCTATAACCGTCCAGAATCAGGTTGTAGACTGAATCTGGACTCATCGGTGAAGAGAACATTAGCCCATTGAAGCTGTGTCCAATTCTGATGTTGTCTGCACCATTCTGCACGCGCTCTTTTGTGGGAGTGAGTGGGATGCAAATAGCGGACTTCCTGGCATACAGCCCTCTTTCATGGAGTCTCCTGGAAACTGTCTTACTCGAAATTGGTGTTCCTGTAGCAGTCGCGAGGCCTTCATTGGCCGTTGTAGCCCTCGGGCGACCTTGTCCTGGTCGTCTGCATACTGCCCCACTAGTTTTAAATTGACTCCACAAATTGGAAATGACGCTTGGTGTTATATCCAATTCCCTAGCAATCTGAGCTTGGGACTGGTCTACCTCAAGTCTACCTATAATTCTCCACCTCATACCTTCGTCTAAACGATGATGTTCTCTCATTTCACCTAAAAGCCAGCAAGAAACAAGATTATTCAAAAAATGCACTAAAATCTGCAACTGTGTTGAAGAGTGGAATGAGATGATGTGATGTGATGTGAATAGGTGAAATCTCAGCATTCGGCGCGAAGCACCGCTAACTGATTAGTCGAAACTAAGTAGTGATAAGTTGTGGAGTCATAAGATGTTGAAGATGAAGATGTAAATGTAAAAGTCTACCACAGTGAGGAAACTGTGGAAATCGTGTGAGTAGAAATCTTGGCGGCTGTGGAAATCCACATCAGTTCTGTGACTCAGGGAGAAGGGAGCGAAGGAGCTTAAGAAGCTCTTCGTCCTTGAGAAGTTCCTTCATTTCTTTGAAGAGTCTGAGAAATCTAGTGGTGGAGTCCGTGGCATTCTTGGTTTTTCTTTCTTTGGGGAACTTCCTGGGTCTTGCACCGCATCCCGAAAAACAGGCTGGGTGCTCACCGTTACAGTTGATGCAAGTTGCTGGTTCAGTAATTGGCTTCGTACACGAGTAGTGGTCTTTGGCGCATTTCACGCAGGCGGGAACTGTGGCTGTGCAGTTACGTTGAGTGTGTCCATATTTCTGACATTTGTAACATTGGACCTGAAAACGTCCGCCTCTGAATCGCTCTAGCCGTACTGGTCTCTCTAGGATGGTACTGATGTTGAAGATGTTTCGGCTCCTGCTTGTATCCCATTGGATGATGAGAAACAGTGTGAGGGACCTGAGCACCCGCCCACTTCTCCTCTTGAGCTGTACTATCTTTTCCGGGGAAAGTCCAAATTCTATGAGATATTTCTCTAAAATAGAGATATCCGTGTCCACTTTTATACCTCCTGCTGGCTTAGCAACGCCCACAAGAATACGTAAACTTATCTCAGGGCCAATAGCGCTACAGTGACCATATATGGCAATCAACTGTCCAGGTTTTGTGCGGTATTTTTAGAGAAATGTGCGAAAATGCTTTCCATCACTTAATTTTGTCCACCAGTGTATTTAGATTGTTTCTTGAGCTGTGGAACGAAATTTTCAAAGTAATGTTACGAAGAACAGCAGTATTTCTTTCAGTTGGTATATTTTAAAAGCTATTTTTGGCATAGATGTTAGAAGCACACAGATCAAGGCGGTCAATGGTAGAAGAATTTTGACCAGAATTTTGAAAAGCGGATCAGCTGGCTGTTGAAGATGGCTAGTGTCTCATAAAAAAGTAAATTACAGTATTGCATTTTATTATTAAGTTTTTTAATATTATACGAACTCTTAGTTATTTAGTCAAAATAACTTCCCAAGAAAAAGCCATTTTTGTCAGAAAATATCTTTGGGAAGTTCTGCTTTATTTGCCATATTTTATGGACAAATCCCCTTATCGCTGAAATTTTTTTAACAACTTTTAATTTTTTTTAAAGATAAATGAAATGTAAAATTAGATAACATAGGTGGAAAAAATTCTGTGTTTAACGGTATTTTAAAAACTGTACATCAAAGAATTCCTTTCATTCGATGCAACCTAGTAAAAGCAGGGTGTTCTGTAATCACCGCTCTTAATATATCTTTTTAGAATCCTTGTCAGGCATTAAGTAAAAAAAACAAAACATACATAATAGAGGTTATAAATTAATATTTAAGTCAGGTAAAACAAAAATATTATCAAATAGATATTGAGAATGGCGAGATAAAAAAACCCCCATCAAATGATCTTTAATTTTTGAAAGAAGCTGAAAGGAAGTAAAAAGCGATTAATAAAGGAACATATCTAAGCTTTATCCAGCAGTCAAACCAGTTTTGATGTATTTCATTTCGACTTTTCCTATAGTGATTCTGGAAATTTTGAAAACGTTTAAATTTTTTTTACCACCATCGTTTTAATATCAATGTGCAACCAATTATGTGTTCATCCATTAAATTCATCTTTGGAAAGAATTATAGAAATTTGATTAAGATTAATGACAACCTAGCATGCATTGTACCATTCAACAAATCATTGAAACTAGAAATTTCAATGGGATTTATAGAAATCCATTTATATTTTCGTGGCTAATTTTTTGAATGGTAAAGTACAATACTAACCTGTACAAACAACATTCCATATATCCAATGCGTGGAAGTAGGACACTTTGGGCAACTTCGAGCGAATTACTTTTTCACTGGTGACAAGAGTCAACATTGTGGTCATACCAAGTGTGACTCTTGCTGGTGCAGCTGGGATTTCCACCCAGAAAGAGAGCCAAGAAGTGACCACAAATAAAATACTGGGTATGTATATGTCTAACAGAAAATGCTCGAATTCCCTTTGAAGTTCGAAGCGCACAATGATGCGACTGAAGTTTCCTGCAAAAATTTAGCATTAAATTTCAAAAATAATGTACCTAAGCGAATAAATAAACCAAATTTTATATTGTGAATAAATCAATAGAATAAAATGATTTCTTTAATTCCTCCTTCCTTCTGAAATTCCTCCGAAATAAAATTCGACTCTGATTTTTATGATTGTTAAAATAATGATTGATTTCTGTTTGTGTTCTTTAGAAACTTAACGTTTTGGAATGGTTAATGGTTAAATAAAATTTTAATGAGTCATTAATAATTTTCTAAACAGCTTTTGTTTTATTTTTAATAAGATGGTCTGACCTATCTTTGTGTGGATCAAAACTCTGCCTGATAAGACTGATATTTGACCCAGCTTCAACTGTTTCAAAAAATAATTTTAAAAACAAAAGTTTAAATCTATGCTCTAAAAAATTAATGTTTATTTGTTTTTGTATAGACTCTTAAACCAGAAGACTGAAATCGATAAAATTTGGCATCCTGTTAAAGTTCAAGCAAGCGGAAGGTCACTTTCGACATTCTACTACAAACCGTTCGAGCGGGATCAGCGGAAAAAATTTTTCTCTTAGAATTAACATTACTCATTGTTACAAGTCGAATTATGGATGATTCGTACTTTAGCTTACAGCTCCAATTCATGACGACAAAGTTTCGCCAAAAATCTACAGCACGTTTATAATAATTATTTTTCTTTGATTCCTTATATCAGAGGAGCACAAATAAAATCAACGTGAATAGTTTTCTTGGTTAATAGTGGTTTAACTGAATTAGCATTTTAAAAATTATTTGAAACCGAATTTTCATTTTGTTCTTAGTTTCGCTTTTGAAATTGAGTTGATACGACAAAATCTCGACTTTCCCAGGTTGGTCGTAATCAGTAGCATCGTTTTCTGTTCCAAGACAGCTGGACAGCCAAGTGTGAGCCAGTGCCTTCTCCTGAATTCTGCTCCACTGCAATCTATTTTTGACATTTGTGTGCCAGTTTCTATCCTGAATAGCAAGGAAGTCAGTTTTCACTCACTCCATCCATCTGACCCTATGTCTACCCCTTTTCCTGCTTGCTAGGGGTTTATGAAAAAGTTTTTTTTATTTTTTTAATGTGGAATTATCATTTGTTCTAAATATAAGAGCTGCCCAGTTTATCCGGTTAATTTTTATGAACTTAATATATGGCTCTCTTATATATTTTGTATATAGCTCAAAGTTGTATCTTCTTCTCCAAACATTATTGATTTTTATCCCATTAAGATTGATTCGCAAAACTTTTCTCTCAAAAATGGCTATTTTTTTCCTCCAGCTTTGCTCAGGTTCCAGGTTTCTAAGCCATATATAAGTATAAGTCTAATTGATGTTTTATATTGTAGAATAGAAGATAAGTAATTGATGATAACCTGTGTAAGTAATTGATGTTGGCGTGTTCATAATTTTTTTTATATGTTTGCAGTTAAAGCTCATAATGTATTTTATTTTTGATTTAAAAGCCTTGATTTACATTCATATTTTTTAAATCAAACTCACCCGTTTCTGGATAAGATTTCATTCTTTGTTCCAAGGAATAGTTCGTTAGAATAAATCCAGCCACAATGAAATTTCGATTCAAATCCAAAGGTTTTTCTGCATCCCAGGCTAATTCTAAATCAGAGCTTGGTAATATACCTAAAGAAATGATAAATAAATTGATAAGTTAGTGGAAGAATGAATAAAGGCTGATTTTCGAAAGCTCTTTTATCATAGATAAAATAACATTTTTAGCAAATCATATGCTATTTTTAAAACTGTTGTAAGCTTTTATATGTTATTCATGACTATTGGATTAAATTTTTACTACGTTTACCCTGCGCTTTTTTAAGCTAATTATGAAAATGGCGCAAAACTTTATTACGAAGAAAAAAGTCACAGTTTTGTGAAAATGAAAAGCGTTTGTGATACATTGTCTGACTATTTGAACAGTTATTCAAACGATGCATCGTCTCGTCCTTTAAAAATGTGCAAAAAATTCAGAATTATAAATCATTTTTAATGAATTTCATCTAGGAAGAAAAATCTCGTCAGATTGTTTATTTTTAAATAAATTTATTAACTTTTAAAATATTTCAGCTATTTGTTAGTTCTGTAGCCTAAATCATCCTTCAGTGCTCAAGATAGCATATATTATTTAAAGTTATAGCTTTGCCTCGAGAGTAGACACTGAATTTTTTATTTTTTATTTTCGAGGCAAAAATGCTTCGAAAATCATCTTTAAGTAAGTTTTTATGAATTTGAGGGGGTGGGGAACAATCATCTTTTATAATGAATAGAAACATCGATAAACTGTTTGCAAAACAATATTTTTCAACCGAAATATGCCTTTTACAAGCTTAGCAAAGCAACTTTAAAATTTTCCAGCAAGTCAGAGTGGGCAAGTTTTCTCACTGTGTGCCGAAATTATGTTCGTTGTAACAAAAAACATCTTTAAACTTTTAAATTAATCAGCAAAGAAAAACGGAACTATACCATATTTGCATGAATTATTGAGGGATTTCAAAACTCTGTAATTTTATGAAAACATGGCTTGATTTTCTTTAGTTTGTAAAATATCTTTCAAGAGGTAACTTCTTCTCAAGAGAACATTTACTTTATTAGAAAAATTTAAAAAAATTCTTCACTAATAATTAATTACTTGATAAAGATGTCAAGATTAATTACTGAGTCAACCAGTGCCAACATGAACTGTTTGATAAAGTATATGGATATTTTATTCTAATTGAGCATTGTGAATATTATAGATACTTTGAATATTTAAGATTAATTATAAATTCAAGAAGAAAGTATGCATACATATAAGTATCAATTTTGAGGTATCACAGGATAAAAATGCCTCAAATGTCTCAATGCCTCAACTCTGCAAAGAAAGTTTTACTCTCAGACAATCGCAAACTGTTACTTGTGCGTTATTTCGTTTACACATAAGAAAAGTAATAAATTAATTTTTTTATAATTATAGTGATTATATAGCTCTGATTCAAAATATTAAAGTTACTGAAAAATTAGACATTAAAAGAGTTCTTACTTTTTTTTGCTTTTTACTTACTTAAGTTGAATTATAAATTTAAAGAGTCAAGTATACGTAATTAACAGTATGGAATTACGTATACTTGAGAACGATTGAACATTGATGATGAACATTAAAAAAAATCAAAATAAAGTTTGTTTTTGGAAAAAAATCAAAATATTAGAGCAAAATTTTATGTGGTCCAAAATATTAGAATACACCATTATAAACACTAAAATTTAAAATGGACAAAGAAAGTTAATTAATATTTTCTAGCATCGCTTTCCGGTTTGATCACTGCATAACGCATAAACACTTGCCTGGAATAAATAAGTATTTGGCAGTCTTTTTTGTTTACATTAGCCCAGTGCTAGAGAATATTTTGAAACGAATTTTTTAAAAACTATATCCTTCGATTCGCTGTCATCTCTGGCAGAAGTTTTTGATTTTAGGCCACCATTGCAACAATTATTTCTAAATATTCCATTCTTCTGGTTCTGATGTAAGATTTTGAAAACACTTGATTGAAAACAATTCAAATAATTGGCTATATTTATAGCTGATTTTTACCATGTCGATAATCACGTCATTATCTCGTAATTTTATTGATTCAGGAACATAATACGTTAACATCTCATTTTA
This sequence comes from Parasteatoda tepidariorum, assembly GCF_043381705.1. Classification (NCBI taxonomy): domain Eukaryota; kingdom Metazoa; phylum Arthropoda; class Arachnida; order Araneae; family Theridiidae; genus Parasteatoda; species Parasteatoda tepidariorum. Next base: position 55,456,164 of record NC_092206.1, read on the forward strand.
ACACAAATATCTTTTTAATATAATCGTCTGCAATAAATCTAAAATTCTCATGAGCTACTCGTAAAACTTTTGAAGTCAAATATTATCGCATTATATTTAATTAATTAGGACCAACTACATTAAATATTCTAATATTTTAAGATTCAATAAATTTTTTCAAATTATTATCTTTTTTTTAAAAAAATGAACAAATTTTAAGCTTGTGTTGAGATTTGATTAAAAATAAATTCATGAAAAAAATCGTTTGCATTTATGCATTATTTAATACTTAATTTCTCTTCTTCCTTTCATTGGATAAGAAAAATGGATTATTCTAATATTTTGTATCAGAATTGTAACAATTTTTATACCTAAAAATTATGGGTAAGTGTTTTTCATTTATGCATCTCTTGTTTCTTTAGTTTCTTTATTTATATTACTATTTAGTTTCTTAAATTAGAAAATGTTACAATTTTAATAATTTTCAGTTCCTTGAATATTATAGCTAGTAATAGGTTAGATACTAAATATTTTTCATATTTGTTTTAGCTTTAGGGTACTAAATTCGCATGGAAGCAGAATAAGCATAAATCTAACAAGCATGTAGATTTGATCCAATTGGAGCTTTAAAGCTCTATATTGTCAAATATAACGAACTATTTGTTAAAATCCTTGTGATGAATTTATGTCCAGAAATTAATTCCTTTAAAGAATATATTAAGTTTGAAGTTGCAACCGTCCTCTTTCTTGCTGCAAATTTCTAACACTTTACCCTTTTGAACACTAGCATCTAACACTAGCCTTTTTGAATTTAGTAATCTTCATCAGTATTTTTTCTCTAACAAATTTTTATTCCTCTACTACTTTTTTTTTAAAAATTAAAATTTTTTTTATTCAAAAATCTTGCTCCTGAAATTTCTTCTGCGACGAAGAAGGATGACTTTAATTATAAACACTCTGTGTACAACTCTATGTTTTTGTATTTTTTTCCTTTTATATTTTCAATATTATGTAGGCAAATTCCAAATTCAAAAGTGGCCTTATTATTTTATTTTATTATAAATTTTAACTTATTGCACTGAAAAGACACAAAATAAAATAAAAAGAATCAAACATGAATTCCTTAATTTTAGTTTATACTGATAAAAATTATTTGTTACTCGATTTTAAAGCGATTCCCGAAGATTTAGTTTAGTATGAACTACTACAAACACATAACTACAAATTGATTAAATAATAGTTTAAAACATGAATAGAATGTAATATTTAAAAAATATGTATACTTACTGCTCTCTATTTCTAATGTACATTGTTGTTTATCCATAGGATACCGATAAAATTCCATTTTACAGAGGAGCCGTAGCTTTCTCCTAGAGCAAGAGAAACAACTCTTTTTTAATACTATATAACCTCTTATTTTTGTTTTAAAATAATTAAAGCCTTCACAAACACTATTCAAAATATTTTTTTAGGGAAGCAAATAATTAAACTAATGCTATAGTGGCTAGTAACTACGTTCGTTTTATCATTGTTTCTTTATATTTATTTTATAAATTACTTTGAAGATCTAATCCATATACTGTATAATCGGCTCTTTTGTATTTGTAGTTAGAGTATAATCCTGATAACAAAGGTGTGGTAATAATATCCTGTGGTCAAATATTGGAATTTGGAACTATCTCTCCCATTTTTTTTCGTTGAATTTAAATGTCGTCAAGTTTAATTGTCGCCCTAATTGTCTTACCTTTAATGATGTATAACGACGTGGTTGATTTTTAATGCAATTACATTAATCTAATATCTTGTAAGGACGTGGGAAGTATACTTTCCACCATTAATTTTTAAACGTAGATAAAGAGCTGTTTTACTTCTTATGATGCGTGCGTCCATTTCTTAATAACTTCAGAAAATACAGAAAAAATATCAATAAAGAGCTTTGTTTACATGAATGTGAGTAACAGTAAGGGTTAGCATGGGACCTGCCAATAATGGAGAGATAATTTCTAGTGTGCATTATATGCGCTCATTTATTTAATCATTTCTCATCAAGTTTATTTGTAGTTAGTAACACTTGTAAAAGTAGAATTTATAAATTCAAATATTTATATGTGCAAAAGTTTATTGCCAATCTAATACAGTAGGTAAAATTTTAAAAATCTTATCCACCTTCACACAAAAAAAATATATGAATAAATAAATAAATGAATAAATAAATAAATAAAAATCAAATTAGATAATATGCTAATGGATTTATTTTTATAAATCAATCTCAATCCCAGAATATATTTCAACATTACATTAAAGGGAAAAAAATGGTGTTATGAAGGGTTAAAAAAAAAGAAGAAAAAAGAACACTCGTCACGATTAACTTGGTAGCAAATAGACCCGTATTTTGCTGGATAATTTCGTGTAGTGTTTTGTAATTTTCATGAAAACTTTGCCTCTTTTTAAGAAGTGTTGATAAAGTGCAAATGATTAGTTCATTTCTGAAAATTGCTCAACTGCAAAATTCTTTTGCAATTCGTCATAGCGAGATTTCAACTTTACAATTATTCGATAAGGACAACGGTAACACAGAATAGTGGGCATAATTTACCACGTATCACGTATACACCCCAAATCACGGTAAACTTTCATCGAATATAGTAGATAATAATTCAAGTTTTCAGAGTTAATGATCATTTAAGTGAGTGCGGATTCAAGCGCGGAGTGGCGTACAGTGTAACAGATAAGTATTGGCTGGAAAATTACTGACATCAAATGTAACAAATTAAATAATGCTTGAATTGAATTGATAACCTGTACTTAATACGCAAATCCACTGCACATACTTAAAATTCATAAATTGAAAAAAATTAAGAATGTTTGCTGTATGTGCCTAAAATTTTATGTTTTCAATCATATTTTTAAAGTACAGTACGAAAAAAAAACAGACAGTCTTATAACATCAATTTTCTTGGTTCGAAAGCCTTATTTTAAAAATCATTATAATTGAACAGTTCAGTGTTACGCGATTTAATTGGCATTATTTAGTTAATATTTAAGTAATGCATTATTTAATTGGTATATTTAAATACCCTATTATTTTAAGAGTACTATTTAAATGCTACACTATTTAATTAGCATATTTAAATACTGCCCAATTTATTTAGACCTGTTTAATAAGCATGTTTAAATTTTATACAATTTAACTAGCATATTTCAATACTACGCTATTTCATTAGCATATTTAAATATCACAGCATTTAATTAGCACTACTAGTAAGTTTGAATACTGCATTATTTAATTAGCACTATTTAAATACCCAACTATTTAACTATAACATTCTCACTCAAAAAATGCATTATTTAGTTCGTTTAGTCATATCATGTTTAAATACCACAATATTTAACCAGCTGTATTCAAATAGTTACATGCTTAAGTTACTCTGCATAGTTATAGTTACATTACGTAGTTTAAATGATGCGTATTTGATTGGTATATTAAGTACATCCTTGTATCTTAATGGTATTTCGTATCATTAAGCTTCCGTTTCAGACTATGAGAATTTGATCATCAGCGGATTGAGTTTTGCTTCAAGTATTGTGGAAAACAAAAATTACATCATTAATAAAACGAATGTCCCAAAAATGACTAACGGTTTGTAAAACCAATTGAAGAAAAGCAGAAAGAGATATAAATGTAAGGTTTGCTGCATTCTGCTTATGAAACCAGAAATCTATTCTCACCATGATTTAATATTGGCTATAAAGGTCAACAGATGTCGTTACTGACTAGAAAAAACATTGCAAAAACGTTTTCTGTTGTATGTCAAAAATATTAGAACATGCTATTAAGTTCAGTTAAAGTAGTTAAGTTAGTTGAAAAACGCTATGAGTTTGAAAAACTTTGTTTTAGCATCGTAAACTTTAGAAACTTAATTATCAATAATAATCGTATTGTTTTTTTTTTAAGAAAAAGAATAACGAAGAAAATAAAGATGGCCGTAATATATTACCTTTTGCTGATCAAAACTTTACCATTTGAATCAATATGAACTAACGTTCTCTCGTTGTTCTGAGCTCCAAAATCATTGTCGTTTACGAGATGAACGGCAGGTATCCAAATTTGTCCAGCATGCCAGTTATCACCAACAATTTCTTGCACGGTTTCGTCTGGCGTAAATGCTAGCCTATCATCAAACCACGTTTCTCTGTACAGTATTTGCATAGTATAGTCCTGCGCGGAAAAAAAAATTCCCTCATAAAATCCAATGGTTTGCAAATTTCCTTCTTCTGAACTCTAACAAAATCTTCCTCTGAACAGGCATAGGACATACAAGATAAATTTTTGTCTACCAGTGTTTTAAGAATTAGTTAAGACTGTTAGTGGTCATACAATTTTAGTGGTTAAGGTACTGTGAGATTGCATTGTTAACGAGAGGGATTCAATATTTAAAGAGCGGTTTGAACCCCAATTAAATTCATATCAATGGGTACTAGCTTTTACTGGAAGTAAAAGGCGGTTTGTGCCCAAAACTTCCATGGTCCCCCTGGGCCAGAATGGGTCGCTGCTAGAATGCTTTTCTTTAGTCGGTAGATTTGCATTAAAAAGGTCATTTCATGTAAGCATAGTGTTTTGAGAAGACTATCCGTAATGCATAGGCTTTTAGAACCCTTATCAGAAATAAGAAAAAAAAAGTACCAGCATCAAGATGTTCAAATTAATATTGCAGCTAAGGAAATAATGCCGAGATCTAACGAGTCGTTAAAGAGGAAGACAAGATTAAAAACGTCAAAAACAGTTTGATCACAGCCTAGGAAATTTTTATTTTGAACCAAGTAGCGGTGAGTTAAATAAATCAAACTATTATTTCCACACCGAGAAATAAACTGCTAAAGAAACTGTTTGACTACCAGTTTAATCATTTTGACACTGATCAAGAATGCTGGTGACTACATCATGTACTCACATTTCAAGATTTGCCGGGTTACTATATCTTGAACTCACATCGCGTCAACAATAGTCGGCGCGAAAAGGTTAAATTTGGATTTGATTTCAATAGCGCTTTTATGTTATCCTAACTAAAATATTAATTTGGTCCCCTTATTTGTATGATTTTTTGATGATGATTCTAAAAGTATGAGTTAAGGACCAATAAGCCACCATTCAGAGAAATACTATTGAAAGCAGCAGGGCGTCCAGTAGGAACATTTGAATTGTGATTTTCGGCTATGACTGTAATACAATCAGAGCCAGTAACTACTACTTTACGATTTAAATGATTACGACGTATTTAATAAGTGACTCTTGAAATGTGAGTACAAAACCGATCATGTAAAATTGTTATGGTTTATTTAAATGGTAGGCCAACTGATCTTTGTGAGTTGCCATTATTTAAACAAATTGAAGAGATGTAGCGCTTAATAAATTAGTTTTATGATTTAAACTGAAAATGCGTATTGGGTTATTCAGAAGTATTGGAAAGAAATTTCAATTTTTATTTATTTATTATTTTTCTAAGAAAATGAAAGGCTATTTTCTTATAGTGAATAAATATTATATTGAATCAAATATTATCCATCTCGGTCTACTACCTTCTATCATATTTCTGACACTAACATGTCTCCATGAGCATAAAATGTTGTGTTCTTTTCTGGAACAAAAAAGAGCCACAGGTGAGTTTTGACCTCCTTATTTAAAGTAAAGATTTTACCGTTTAAAAAATTTTGCAGGAGCAGGAACATTGCTGTAAACAACCTATTTTTCTTTCCTAATGATGATGGCCTTCAAAAATGGATTTTTTTTTAAGTATGAAAAGCAAATCGCAGACGTGTACGCAACGATGCAAATTTCTTTCTGTAAAACCCCGAGGAACACTTATGTCGAGCTTTGTGATTAAACCTTAAGCTTTTTAAATGATCATAAGTGGTTGTATTTGATAAATTTATTCTTTCAGCGATTTCTCGAGTTGTTCACTGTTTTTTATCAATTGATGCCATTATTATCTGAAATTGCTTCGAGCATCTTCATTTCTCTTAATCGAAGTTTTGCAAATCAGTTTTGGCACTGGCATACTGTCAATACATCTTTTTTATACTCACCGGATATTTATTTTCTTGCTTGAACAAAACTTTCACTTTTTCGATAATGAAAAAGCAAAGTATGCCGAAAATTCTGTTTTTTACTTTCCGTATTACTGCGCAGAATCAATAAATTTTTTTTCTTCAAGCAAACCTTGTTATTAAAATTTATAATAATTATGTGGCTTAAGTGCGAAGTTGGTTTGTAAAAATATGTAATTAAGTTCTTTGTTTGGAAAAAATTAAATTACTTTCTGAACAACCTAATGGCTTGAAAATTTTTATTTTTTGTAGTCTTAAGATTACCCTTTTCCAGATTAATTCAAAAAACTATATACTGGTATTTACTTACCGTTCGCAGCTCATTGATTGACGTCACACTATATAGGAATATGCTAGTATTCACTTTTACAGCCATGTCTGCAAGCAAAACACGATTGTGAATAAAATATATATAAAGTATTTACAGTAATTATGAAATTTAACAAAAAAACTGATATTTTAATAACAAACACAAATACTTTGTAATTAATATTCAAAAAATTATAACTTAAAATGTACGATAAAATAATTAAAAAAATTTTAAAAACCAGAAACTTTTCTAAGATTTTGCATGAGAAAGTAATGTAATATTGAGTGCAACTTATAAACATTGAGTTCATAGAGTCTCGGCTAATTTTCCATATATTATGTATATTTTATATAAAGTTTATCCAAAAAATATCTTGCAAGAATCTTTTATAAAATTCATTCAAAAAAATTTATTCAAATTTCAAAACAATTTATTCAAATTTATTAAAATTAAATTCAAAAATAGAAAAAAAAAACCTTATTTAAGTAAAATGTTAGGAGGAGGCTTATTTATAACTATACTGAGAAGGACGCAAAACATTTAACTTCCATTCGCCAACGATTTCCACGGATTGTACAGTGCAGAAAAAAAATAAATAAACCGACCGCTCTTAATAACTTTTGATCTAATTATCGGATCTTTACGTTCTAGGACTCAATCTAAATGGTTCGAGGAAATGATCTCAAATATGTTAATCAATAAGTGCAGACGATAGTGTAAGTTACGAAATAGAGAGGCAAAAACGTACTTTCTCTGAATAAACTTATCTTTTTTTCGATGATTTCTGATATCTGACCCCCAAAATATAGTGAGTAGCACTAATCTGAGAAATATGATCCTAATAGTTGGGTCAAGAGAGGAGTCCAAAGGTTAGACTTTTTAATGCTAATTTATTTTATGTCTCAAGAACTTTTTAAGCGAATTGAAAAATTTTGCACAATATTACAAAACTCGTTTGTCCAAACATAATTCAATGTAAAATATAAATTTTAGTAAATATTTATTATTTTACTTAATAATAGTCAAAAAAGTTTTGAATTGTGCGGTATACAATATTTTGCATCATTTTAAAGAACATAATTTTACATGGCAAATTACAAACTTTGAGCAAAATCGGTCGAATAGTTCCTGAAAAATCGAATTTTAAATATCTGATTTTTTTTTGAAATTCAATTTCTCAGGAATTATTAAACAGATTTTGCTCACATTTCGTATTTTTGTCATGCAAAATTATATTCTTTAAAATGATGCAAAAAATTGTATGCTTTATATTTTAAATTTTTTTCAACCATAAATGAATAAAATAATGAATATTTAATAAAGGTTAATTTTTTGCATAGAATTTTCTACTAAAAAGTTCTCGAGATATAACAAAATACGCAAAAACTAACATAAAGGGGTCCAAACTTTAAAGCATTCTTCTGACCAAACTATTGGGACCATATTTCCCAGATTGTGGATACCCCCTATATTTTTGGGTTCAGAAAACCGAATCCGTTTAACAACAGGCATATTTATTCAGAGAAAATACGTTTTTGTGTCTTTCGTAACTTAATATAACGTATGCACTTGTTAATTAGCATATTTGAGGGTACCCCTTCGAACTATTAATATTAAGTCCTAGAGCGCGAGGTTCGATCATTAGATCAAAAGCTATTTATTGTAGTCCGTATATTTTTGTACACTTTACGTATTCATCTCTTAATAACTATTACAGATCTTAATAATTCCATTATTTCACAGAGTAGACATTGAAATAAAAATACATTGTATAGGTAGTTTGTACTGCGTTTTTATAAAAATTTAAAAACAGCAGATTTTGACTTATTTCTAAAATTGAAAATTCATTTATTTAACTCCGTTTATTTATTATTATGCTCAATGGTGGGTGATTCAAAAATATTTTTCCTTACACCTGAAAATCAGCTCACACTGGCCCTGCAGAGCATTTGCAGCCCTTCGGCTCAGCTGTGGCGCTTTTAATCGTTCGTGACTCGGGGCTTTGTTGCGATGAGTCCGCATGTTGCTTGGTCTCTTGGGTTGCAGTGGTGGCTGCCATCGTTGAGACGAGTTTTCTCACAATTGGCGAACGGCCCGTAATGATCCGTGGCGCGTCTCCAAAGTCCTTATAATTTGGGAAGTTCTAATATAATTCATTGCTGTTTATACTTTTAAAGACACTTTCTTTTAACACGTACGCACTTATTGAAAAAAATATGTGAAAGAATTTCTTACTTTTAGTGGCAAATGGCCGCAGTCTGGCGTTATAAGGAGTAGACGAATTTATTAATTTTGAAAACAGCATTTCCTGGTGTTCCCATTGCTTCGTATGTTGTTGAAAAGTTTTCTTTTCTCCATAGCTAAAGATAAGAATTTTGAAGAATTTATCAATGGGAGGGAACTTGTATACATTAAATATTATGATGATTAATATTTACAAGTTCATTATGTTCATAAGTTAATATTTAAATGATTAAAATTTATAATAAGCTGTAATATTTATACGCTTGTAATATTTAAACGCTTGATTAAATTTAATTATTAGAAATTATAATGTTCATAATTTTGTGATATTTAAACGTATATAAATCTCACAAAAGGTAATATTGTAAAACAATCTGCTACAAAGACGACGGTTATAAAAAAAAAGGTAACTGATAACAAATAGATTTAGTAACGTAAGGTTAATTAGGTCCCCCCCCCCAAATATAGGTATGCGGGAAAAATTTTCAACTTGTCGCCGTGAAAGTCTCCCGCACAGCCGGAGGTAGACAGAGACTATCTGGCACATGCACTGGCCGAGAGGCCCGGCGAAGCCCCTCCGTGGCATTTATTTAAAAACAAGAAAAAAACATAGTACTATTTTGGCAACAGCCCGGTGGTAATCGGGCAAAAATACAAAAGTAACAAATTCACCTCAAGAATTAAACGTTTTACATGTATAATAGTTGTGATTATTCCGACTATTAACTAACAGGTGAAGTTCAACATCTAGATTGATGTTTATAATAAAATATATGAAAAATTCAAGAAAAAAAATTAAATTAAAGTTTAAAATTTGGCCAACGGACCCTAATAAATATTTGAAATTTAATAAAATTAATGATATCTACCATGTGAGACCCAGAATTTACCATGTGAGAGCTGTCAAAATATAATGGAATTTGTACAAGCTTCATGAAAAATATCTTTGGTCAAACCTCATGACCGAAAACTGGTGGTTTAAAAATTTAAAGCTTAAAATACAGGAAAAATAACAGAAAGATTATAAGAGACAATTGATAAAAGGAAAAAAGCATGAAGTTAAAGGCTAAAATTATACAATTGACCAAAAGGTCTAAAAATTCAACATAAAAATTTATAAAAGATCGAGCGTACTCTCAAAGTCGATATAATAAGACATAAAAAATTTTAAAAGATTAAAAAATGAATATAGCACTTAAAGTAAAAACATCGAAAGCATCGAAATTTAGTAAGGTAAAAAAATTTTATGTTAATATTTCTCCTTGATATGTTCTTACTTAAGGCTCCTCTTCAGACTTTACTTTTTACATGTTAACTTACAGTGAATTACTATTATATGATCGGAATTTTCTTATATTTATTCAGTAACTATTAGTTAATATTTTGGAATAATTTTTGTTCACTTTATTTATTGAAAGGCCTTCTATATAACAAATTTTAAATTTTAAGATTTTCAGTATTCTTAAAATTTTTTAGCAGTTTAAAAATTCTTACAAACTGAAAATTTGGCAGCTAAGCTTAATGGAACACATTTTAATGAATAAAATGCCACAAAAAATATTCAAAAATTATTATTAGCTGCTTAATAAATAAGGAAATTCGGGACACATTCTCTGTACAATTCTCTACAATTCTCCCACAATTCTCTGTAGGCTAGCATGGAGGAAGTAAATTTTTTCTTCTTCTCTGTTTGAAGAATAAATTACCCCTAAGTTTCAGTATCCCTTAAGTTTGATGAGTAATTAAGTAGAAGTTGCGATCCGTGTCTTTAAAAATTAAGAAAAATAATAAATAAAGAAAAAAATAATAGATAAATACACTTGGATAAACGCTATTTCTAATTTAAGAATAGAAATTTCCATCTTACCTAACGTCATTTAGAAGGAAGAATATTGAGATGTAACAAATGCAGAAGGGCAACATTTCAAATGCTTTTGTCGTATGTCTTCTGTAATTCCGATAAATCGGGAAGAAACAAGTTTTACTCAGGCAGGGTGATTATCTTTATCGGAAATGAAATGAGGATTATGAATATACTTCATATGCCAGTTAGTTTTTTTTTCTTCTTAAAAAAACCATAAATAATCTGAGTTCAGTTTCTACTAATCCCTATTTATCTTGTTTAAATAAGAAAATGTCTCGCATTGCTTACAGCTGGGTCGTATTAGAATAGAGTAAAACACAGGATTTCACACGTATTTTTGTCGGTTAGGAACAATAATTTTAATTTGTTTGAAATAAACATATCCGTACGGATTTTCTAATAGGCATTAAAATAATATAGCGTTTATGGAATGTTAAATAGTTTTTTTTTTGTACTAGTCGTTATAATGGCAAAGTCACTGTAATGGAGGATGGAGGTCATACTATACTGAAGAGCCAAAAAAAACTGGTATACCTGCCTAGGGTACCCGCGAGTACGCAGAAGCGCCGCAACACGACGTGGCATGGGTTCGATCAATGTGTGAAGTAGTGCTGGAGATAATTGACACCATGAATCCTGCAGGGCTGTCCATAAACCAGTGGGAGTAAGAGGGGGTGGGGATATCTTCTGAACATCACGTTGCAAGGCATCCCAAATATATTCAATAATGTTCATGTCTGGGGATTTTGGTGGCCAGCGGAAGTGTCTAAATTCAGAAGAGTGCCGCTGGCCACCAAAATCCCCAGACATGAACATTATTGAATATATTTGGGATGCCTTGCAACGTGATGTTCAGAAGCTATCCCCGCCCCCTCTTACTCCCACTTATGGACAGCCCTGCAGGATTCATGGTGTCAATTATCTCCAGCACTACTTCACACATTGATCGAATCCATTCCATGTCGTGTTGCGGCGCTTCTGCGTGCTCGCGGGTACCCTACACGATATTTGGCAGGTATACCAGTTTTTTTGGCTCTTCATTGTATATAGCATCGGTTCCAAATTTCTTACGACTACTGAACCCTATATAATCGAGCATTTTTGGAAGGAACCCAAAGACATTTAAATAAAATTTATTAGCAGCCGGAACAAATTGACCAAAAAAAGACTAACAATTTCTTTAATTAAATGTGAAGAATGAAATTTCTTTTTTCGATAATCATTTTATCAATAAAATTCTTATAATAGGTTTTATGTCAAACAGTTGAGTTCGCAGACTTTGAGTGGTACTTATAGTTTGTCTAAAATAAGAACTCCTCCAGACATTCGTCTGGACCTGTGGTGGTGACTATGGTAACGAGCTATGACTGTTTCAAGTCGGGGTGCGGGGTCCCTGTTTTGGAGTGGTTTCGGGTCGGGACGGCGAGAGAAAGGAAATCTCTTCGGTCTATTGTGTTAGTCCTAGAGTAAAGCTACCCTCCTTACAATGCTCCATTCTTGTTTCCATAGCACCAGACTGTCTCAGACTTTGTGGCGGAAGGAGTTCTTAGCTTAGGCAAACTATAGTCCAGTTTTGAATTTGTTTTTAGTGTATACATTAGCTGAAAATGAATAAATCATCATGGTTTTCGAAAAATAGCTCATATAAAAGCTGTGAATAGTTATCAGAGAAACATAATTCGTTATTCCTGAGCTTGGTCATTTTTATTTTGAATTGAAAAGTTTAGCGAGAAATACTGATGCAATTTTTTTAATAAATTTTTCCATTTCTTAATTTCATAAAAATAACCGAACTATCAAAGAAATTATGGTTCATTACTTGGATATAAATATAATCTCAAGTTACAAAAATTATGACTGATTTAAAAAATTTTAACTTCCGGAACCCCTGTGGATCGTCCACGGAGCCCCAGGGCTCCTTGGAACACCATTTAGAAATTGCTGATATATACCATAGACTGCATATTCTCATAACTTAGAACAACTCCTATTGGTAGAGATTCAAAATGACCGTTTTAAAAACCTATAACTGAAGTTAGAAAAAGTAAAGAGTGTGTCTCTTAACTGCATTCAATAAATAAACATATAAGGAAATAAAAAATAAATAATATATAAATAAATATATAAATAAACTTTTATTTTCTTTGCTATGTTTGTTCAATGGCGTACATGATATATGGTTTGTGAAGAAAATTCAAGAAGTCTGAGATAACCTGGTTAAAGCTAAGCCATATGGTTCAATCAGTTTTTTTAAAAAAAAAAAATTATATATGTAACTGTGGTTAGGAAAAACTAATAATTCAAACAAAGATTTTTTCCTTTCTAAGGAATTTGAATTTAGATCTCTGCAGCGTAATTAACTACAAGAACTCAATTAGATCAAAACTATTGCGTATTTTTAAGTAAAATTATATATATTATTATATGTTGTATGCTATCAAGGAAAAAATTTCCAACTCAAAATTTAAACATATATTTAAAATATATTGTCCCAACATATTCAATCAATCAAATTAATCAATTATAAATAATAATAAATAACAAATTTTATCAATAATAATATAAGAATATGAATTTTCATTTCTTTTCTCCACTGTCTTTGAAAATTATTGAATTCAAAAGGTTCAATAAAAGAAAGAAAATACCTGTGTCATAATATAAACAAAAGTAAAAAGTTAAAGCTGAAAATTAGGTTAAGTTCCCACCGAGCAGAAACAACGTATCATTATCTGTGATTTATGTTTTTATGGATGCTTTCACAGGAAGAAGATAACGTAATGTATTCATTCATTTATTTTTTAATTCTCGTTTCAACCAGTTTTTTTTTTTTTTTTTAACAATGCACATTCATAGCAGGATTTTAGTCGGAGATATACGATAACAAATGCATATAGAATCGGTGAATTCAGAAAGTATTTGAGTGTTATCGGGAATCAAGCTCTTTCAATGTGCAGCAATTCATAAGTCACCACTCTGTAGTCCAATACAAGTCTAACGCTTTAAACTTTTCATTTCACGTAAGTAATTATATCACCATTCTTGGCACGACAGTAGTGATAGCCCCTCTTCGTGCGGCGGAAGTGACGTCATCATGAAAAAAAAAATCAAGATGTGCTCATTTCTGCCCGTATGTTTGTTTCTGCCGGTCTGCAGTATCGATTTTAGTTTCGGTTTCTGTTTATTATTTAATTTATTAGTTTCTTGAGGGTGGCAGCACTTATTATTTTTAATATTAGTTTTTAAGGAAGGCAATACTTATAAACTTTGTTATTTGGGGGAGAAATTGAATGTTATGAAGTAATGACGCCATCTTTTATTACGTAGTAAATTAATATCATGCTTTTACTCTAGTGGCGCCATCTATGTGGGAATAAAATAACTTTAAATCAATTTTAATTTTTAAATCAGTTTTATTATTATTTATTAAACATAATTAAGGCTGAGGATCGAACTCATGCCAATCAAAAAGCCTTCGTGGGTCAGTAGTTGGATATCATAACCACTGACCTACGAATGCTTGATTAGATATGTGTAAATAAGTTAAACTTTTGTATACAGAACACGTGTATAAATGAAAAGTATTTGATATCGATATCATCCTACAGTTTCATCGATATATTTTTCACTTAACCTTTTACAGTTATTAAATAATTGTTTCTGCCCGTCTAACATGTTTTAATATTTTTAGAGGGGGCAGCAACTCTTGTTTGGTTCGGGGAGAATTAATGGTGCCATCTATTTGTGAATGTAAGAAATAAAAACTTTAAAATCTAAACTTACGGAAGAAAATAAAATAAATTAAAATAATAATTGAATAATTATGTAATAGTACTAATATTGATTTTATTAATGATATTAATTTAAAAATTAGTGAATCTCAATCAAAAAAGGTTTTAATATATAAATTAATCTTTAGTAATATGATTTTGAAATAAATTAAAATAAATTTATAATATATTTAAGTAATAAAGTCTGCATTTTATAACATTAGCTATGATTAATGAAATATATGATTTTAAATGTATTAATAGCCGGATTGATTAAATTTATTTATAATTACATGAATCAAAAATAAATTAACCTTATTAACATAATAAAAAGGTTTTCATATTAATTAATCTTTAGTTACATGATTTAAATGAAATTAAAATAAATTTGAATTATATTTAAATAATAAACTGTCATTTTTATGAGATTAGATATGATTCATATCTAATTTAGTATGCGTTAGTAACTGAATTAACTAGTTTTTAGTTATATGAATAAAAAATAAATTAAACTTATTAACATGTCATAATAATAAAAAAAATTTAATATTAATTTAAATAACATTTTGTAATATTTTTTAAAAATAAAATAAATGCATCTAAATATTAAGCTATTTTTTTTGGTTTGCTTCATATATGGAATTACATTAGTAAATAATTTTTAATTTAATTATTTTAAAATCAGAATGAATTGATATTTTAGGCTCGAGTGGGGATCGAACCTACGCGAGTTAAAAAAATCCATGAGCAGAAGTATGCGAATTGAATTAAACTATCTTCACTCTAGTGATAGTACTTCACTTGCTCGCATGCATTTCGGTGAATAAGCGTGCCTTCTAATATGTTAAGTTTTAAAAATTATTAAGTTAAAGTTTTTTTACTTCTCATTTTGCTATTTTTACTAAATCGTTAGGCTAATCGTTTACTAAATCAAAAGGATCCTTTTGATTCTCTTCGTTATGGATGGAAACGCAATACGAAAGCGAGAGCATGATGATATTCAAGTAAGTACTAATTTTTTATTTATTAAAATTTTATAACTATTTTATTTTATTATATTGATGATAAACAGTATATTGATAATGTTAAACAGCATTATTTATAAAACTGCTGAGCTGTGTTGATCTGTATCTTTAATTAACCAAGAGAAAGTAAATTGTTTTGTTCATTTTAATTAATTTTTTTTTATTTTGTTAATAATAAAAAAATTACTCATCTTCTTAGTTACAAATTAGGAACAGTTACTTTTTTCATTACGACATCTAAATAAAGCTAATATTTGTTAAAAAAACGTTTCATATTTGTTTTTGTAAAGAGGTTTATTTTAGACAGAACTCAGGGGGTAAAGACTTTTACTTTGCAAATAAATTCTTAATCGTAGTAATCGAAAGGAGTTATGAAGATTATCATAAACATTTTAACTGTGTGCAATAATTTTCTACTAATAATTTTCTAGAGTAATCTCTATTTTGTGATATTTTTTTTAACAAATCTTATGAGAAAGATTGTCATCAATAAATTTATATGTTAGAAAAACTTAAGATTTGAAAATACTTTACTTTTTAATAATAATCAACACGAAATAAAAAAATTTATATTTATTTCAGAATATAATAAACACTATTTTAAAGTTTTGCAATCTTGAGGTACGAAATACTTTTATAAATTGCTTATAATTTATTTATTATTATTACTTTATAATTACTATACTTAGCTAAATTATTTTATCCTATTTAAATATCATAAGCGTCGTTTATTTGTAAATAATTGCAGTGTTTATGTTTAGATTATTTCCATTGGAATTTAAATGTATATCATATGATTCTGAAAGAATTCTTCAGAACCTATTTTGAAATATAAATTGTATGAAAATGTACCAATAAAATTATAATTTCTTTATTTGTCTTTTTTTCTTCCCTGATATAACATATTTTTATTTCTCTCGTATTCATTTCCTTATTAAAATGTATCATTTCTTATTTTCAAATATATGATTAAATCTAATGATTGATTACATATTTGAAAACAACAAATTATACTCCTTAGATAAGGTTTAATCTTCTGATATTAAAAATAGTTTATGAACCAAGATTTAAAATTAAAAGAAAAAATATTCGTGTAAAATCATTTCCTATTATGAAATACACATAATACTGCTTCAAGAAAAGCATCAAACACGTTCATTTTATTCAGTTATATCATGATAAGTAACATTGATTTATTCTGATAAAAAATTAAAAATTCACCACTTAAAAATATTTAAGTGTTATTAAATTAGCTAAAGCAAAAGTATTTCATGTTGCTCAAAAGTTTGAACTTTTTGTTACAGTTTTCTCTTAATACAAATCTAAATACCGCATGATTTTATATCTTATGGTAAGCTAACACTTCCGAAGATGGCTATAGTTTTTCGCGGGTAAAAATATTTCACCAATCAGATTCTCAGTCACATGAGAGAAAATTGCCTCTAGCAAAAACGGTTTTTAAGTATTTCAATAAAATTCGAACGTGCTCTTTTCTTTCTTTCCTTCTTTCTTTCTTTTCTGTTTTGTCCTTCATTACTGTAATTTTTGTTAAAAGCGCTATGTAGAAAGTTACTGGCACTGTTTAGACATGACATACTAGATACAGGTGTTTGTAGCTTACATTGCGGTTGAATTGTTTGTTAATTAAATTTTAGGATATGGCAACAAGGTGTGCGACCATCTTGTATTTGTTTATCATCAAAAAATCCATATTGCTGTTTACAAACGTTATTTACGGTAAATTGTCTTTGATTAGTCCTATTAATTCCTTATTTTTTAAGTCACTTAAGTTTTAAAGTTTTTACGAAAAATAATTTTCGAATTATTTATTATTATAATAGTTTGCAAATCTGTCTGGTCATTTTTTTCGCTTCTGATTTTGGTTGATAATTTTTTATTAAATTTTCCTTGTCGGAATGTCTTGCATTGCTTCATTTTTTACTGTTGAATTAAGTTAATATATCGGTTGCTTATATGATTAAATCAGCTATAAATTTTAAGCTACTATATTAGGCTACTGCAATTTTAAACAGTTGAGTATTTTGTTTATGATTTATTGATTGAGTTATTAGAAGATGAGGAAGCAGTTTCAACAACTGCCTTATTGCATATTTATTTTTTCAATACCTTCTATTACTTCATTGGTGAAATATTTAACGAGAAAAAAAGTAATTGCTTTATTTAATTAATCTGAATAACTGCTTTTAAAATTAAATCCTTATTAATAATTGTAAAAGTTGAATTTTTATTTATTTGTTAATGATTTTTAAAAACAAAACAACAGTTTTATATCGAAATAAATTAAACACCTGTGAACGAAATATTTTTGTCGAAATTTTTTTTTTAAATATATGGTTTTAGTTTTAAGATTTGGATTGATTAACGTTTTATGAAAAACTATTTTAAATATTGGTAATTTAGTTTTCAACAATTTTATGCTTGTTTCAATTTAATCATAATTGTTTTGTAATATGCTATATTAAAATGTTGACTTCTTTTTATGTGTTATAATATGCTGATATTACGCATTTAAATTTATAAAATTTACTTTAGTATTTTTTTTATTTAAATTATATAAATTGTAATTATTATAAATGTATTTGAATATATGCAAAATTTTTTCTTATTTAAACAGCAAGATGTTGAATAAAGTGCCTGCCGCAGAATAAGAACATGGTTATTTTGAGAACATATAATTTTACACTTAGGGAAAAAATGTTTCAAAGTTTAACATAACAAGTACATTAAAAAAGTTGAATTGATTATTTATGTAATTTATATTCAGCATTTTAATTAAATATAAACTGTAATTTTTAATATACAGAAGGGTTTTAAAATATTAGCATATTTGTTTGACTAGCAAAATTTGAAGTCAAAAACTTAAACATGGTTTAAAAGTTTATAAAAGCTATTAACTTTTAGTGTTTTTTCATTTTTGTAAAGTTTATTTTGAAATATTGGATGTTTTTTAGCATCTAGATTTGCCTTATTAAATGATTGAGTGGGTGATGATGGTTGACATTATCTGATGGGAGACATTCCATAAATATTCTCAATTCATCAGCAGTTATTTTCTGGATTTTTTTATACCTCTTGATAATTTCTTTTACTCTCAACATTCAATTTCCTTAAGAAGTGTTATTCACATTTGTAAATTTGTACTTTTTGTTGGTTAGAGGCTAGATAAATTTTATTATTTATATGCCTTACAAAATTTGAGATAATAGATGTTTATAATGTTTCAAAAAAGAGGGTTTTCTAATTTTAAAACATATAGCTCACAAAAATTTGATTTTATGAAATGACTATAATGATTTCATTAAATGATAATTGTAGCATATATAATGACTTTCGTTCTAGCGGATTTGATTTTAAAGATCGGCTAATTTTATAATTGAGTGATTTTATAAGTGGCCGTCACTACATATATTTTTTGGTATATTTTATTCTGTTTCCGTTTATTTATTTCTAGTGAAAATTTTAACATATGGCTAACTGCATCTATTAAAAAAAATGAAAATTTCGGTGTCAGAGTGACGAAAGAGCATTGAAATAAAATTTATTTAAAAAAATTAATTTATAAGACTGTTTTACAATTTAAACAAGGTAGATATTGAACATCTACTTCTAATTTTACGAATTTAAAATCCTATTTTTATGAAAGAGAACTAAAAGAAGATTTAATTTTAAAGCTCAAGAAATTTTACTTCTAAAATTTTGAATTACAAATGTCACTAACTTCCTGTATAAAAAGAAAAGCTTTGGGTTCAGGCCGTTCTTAAGATAAAATGATATTTTGCGAAATGTTCGTTTTTATAATGAACTATTTTGCTTAGGGACTATTTTAGCAATGAAAAATTTGTGAAAGGTCTGTTAATGGATCCAAATTTCTCATAAAATGATCCCTGATTATGCTTCTAAAATTCATATACATTAATTAATTATATAGAAATAAATAATTGTAAGAAGGTTAATCTAATTACATTTTGAAAATGAAATAGGATTGTGAATGATTATTTTGTTTGATAAAAATTAAAATCTCAAGTTTTGTGTTCCTGGCTATTAGAATGAATGGTACTTCAACATTTCAAATTTTGTTGGATTGAACTTGCAAGAATAATTAATTTAATGTCTGGTATTTTTATTTTTTTAGTGCTGCATTCCTGGCTCTTGTGACTCATTCTCAGTAATGATGATGAGATTGGGCTATTGTTTGCTATCCATAGATCACCAATTGAACAATTATTTCTATTATATTTATTTGTAAAATAAGTTAGTAATATATAATACAGGTTCTGGTGATTGCAAAAGGGAATAATGTGTCAAAACCAAAATTTTGTTGCACAGTAGAACTTTATTTCAACAATACTTAGCATCATTCTAGTTGAGATATTTTTAGTTTCCTATATCAATAATATAATGTATATTATGTGATACACATGCATAGTATAATGTAATAGTGAAAAGAAATTGTGATAATTAAATTGGCCATAAAGTTTGAAATATTGCACATTTTGAAGTTTAACTTATGCTTAGTTAAATCTTTATTCAGAGAGAGTACACATCACTCACACAGAAAAAAAATATCATTTCTATTTAATAAATAGTATTAAGTATTATTTTTTAATTGAAAGCTGTTTTATAAAAATTTGTTGTGAATTTATGCATAGATAAATTAAGACAAGTTATTATTCAGATTTATATATATATCTTTTTATAACACAATAATTTAGTTGGCCATGTGATTTTGTATTGTAAAACAGCAGCATTAAAAAAATCCTAAAAAAATGTTTTTTCTATATACTCTGTTGCAAATTAAGGAAAAATCACCATCCTTACGGTGAGAGCCTGTTTATGTGCCATTTTTTATGGTCTTATCAAGTCCAATTCTTTTGCAACATCATATATTTGTTTCGTTTTCAAGATTGAATGTCTCCTTATTTATCAAAATGTGTGACAAGCTCTAGGATTTCAGTAAAACTACAGAACTATAACTTTTTTTTAATAATTCTATGATATATATCGTAAAAGATAGCACAAATTAAATTTCTATCTGACCTGTATAACTTTTAAAACAGTGTTCCACGGTACTTGAGAAACCTTGAAAGTCCTTGAATTTTGTTGGGAAAAATCAGGGCCCCGAAAAGAGAATGAATTCTGTGATAGGGTACATGGAAAGTTTTTGATTTTCTCAAAGTGTTTTCAAAATAAGAACCTTTCCTACAAAAAAGCACACACACACACAAAAAAAAACCACAAGCAAAATAATGGAAATTATGATCATTCCCCTTCAATTTGCTGTTTTCTTTATTGAAGAATAGTTTAAGGTCACCTAGGTGGGAGTTAGATCTAAATTCAGACAAAAACTCTTATCCTTAATTGCCCATCTCTTGTGATTGTACTATTACAAAATACAAGTGGGGTGGGGGAAAACCAAAAGTGAAAAGAAACTATTGAGTGAAGCCTTGTTTTCAACATGCACTAATTTAAAAACATGCAATTTTTGTAACTTTTCATTTTATTTGCTAATGTGCAAAAATAAAAGTTTTATTTCAATTCGTAGAGAATGGAAGGAGCTTGCTGAAATTCCGATATTTTTTCTTTTACAATACTGAAATTCTACTAATTTCCGATTATATGCAATTTATAATGCTATCAAATATGAAATGGTAAGGAAATTTTCACTAATGCTATTTTCAATAAGCTCCGATGAGTAAATTTTTGAAAGTGAAATGAGAATATATAATTTTTCCTTCCTATATTTTTCTCCCTAGATTATCGTTCGCCTTGACATGGTAGAAAGTTGGAATCTCTAGCAATTAATAATTTGCATGTTTGCAGGAACTTTTAGTTACCAGTCTATGTGCAGTATTTCTTTGCATTTTAAATATAATCGTTGTATTAACTACTTTTAATTTTTTGTTATTTTGAGATTTTTACATTTCATTTTTACCACTAATAAGTAAAATTTAGTTCTTTAGATTCTGTGAACTATGAATCAAACATCGTGATTCGCAGGAAAGTGATTTAGGAATCACATGTCGCAGATCTCATTAAAGTGATTCGTAAATCATTCATCAGGGTTTGCAGAAAATATTTTCTAAATCATGTATCACAATTTTCAGTCAGGTGATTTACAAATCAGGGAAAGACTTTAAGAATTACACATCACAACTAGCATAAGAGGGATTTAAGAATTACTGTTTGCGATACTCATCAAAATGTTCTTTGAATCACACTTAGCTATTCTAATTTAAGTTACTTATTGAATCACATTTGCATTGCAATGATTACCAGATAATGCATAGATTTTTACATATAAATGATTAGTAAATCAAACATTGTGTTTTGTATTAAAGTAATCAAAGAATCATGCAGCATGTTTATGTAGCACATTAAAGTGGTTTATGTATAACTCATCCCAATTTACGACTTGTTATTTTGTGCATTTTTAAAACTGTACGATTTACTATTCATATTGTTTTAATTTACAAAACATGCATTGCATTTCAAATTGCAAGTCATTGTGGTACATAATTTACACGATCTTCAAGACTTGCTTCATGTTTCATGCAATTTGATTTACATGTAACATATAGCGATTTGTATACACACAATTGAAAAATTAGACATGGAGAATTACATTCATAAAATTGAAAAAATCAGATTTTGTGATTTATGATCTATTTTAAACGGAATAATGTCTTTTAAATCTCAGTTTGTTTTCCATGAAAATGTCGTACTACAAACAGGGTTCCCACGGTCCTTGAGAGTCCTTGAATTTTTTTTGCTAAATTTAGGTCCTTGAAAGTGCTTGAAAAACGTCTTAGNTTAGTCCATAATACATATACTCTCTTCTCTCTATATAGGCAAAGCATTTAGGTATTATATTTGAAATTAATTATTGCCACAACAAGCATTGTTGCTTCTAGTAAAATAGAAGAGAATAATTTTTAAAATTGGTCTTAGATTAAGGTCCTTGAAAATTTTGTTGAGGTCCTTGAAAAGTCCTGGAAAGTCCATGAATTTCAATCTCATCATAGAGTGGGAACCCTGACAAAAGATTTTATTATGTTCAAAATACATTTCCTGATATTCTTAAGTAATAAAAAGGCATTGTGTTTTTAAAATTGAAACAGCTATGCTAAATATTAATTTTTCAATTAATTCTAATGTGCTTCTTTAAAATTTTATGTAAAGTTTTACTGGTGCCATTCTTTAAAAGTTGGCAAGTATGCTAATGTCAATCGGAAATCTTTTGTTGATCTTCAAACTTATTTAAAACACAAAGTAACTATCAAAACATTTCCTTTAGTAGCTGTGGGATACACATATTAAAAAATTGTCACAACCATTAAGCAATGAAAAATTGATAAATTTAATATATACTTCAATGTAATAAAATCTGTTTGACATGTTTTTTAGCATATTAACTATTACTGAGTAGGTCATTAAAAAGTCCTGTAATTATAATTTTTTTTTTTGGAAAATTGAGTGGGAACTCTGTTAAAGCTTCTATTGTGCTTTGAGAGTCTATTTGTATAATTTGATTACAAAATAAAATGGAACTATAAGCAGTCGCGGATGATTACTTAAATCCTGTAACCGCAATGATCTTTTCTTAACTTGCAACGGAGTATAGTTAGTTAAATCAGTTATTCTTATGTAGAACTCTTATGATTTTAAGATAAGTGACGAAGTGTTAGGAAATATTGGTCTTAAAGCTTTCGTATAATTTTTTTATGAACAATCAATCACAAGAGTAATTATTTTATATCATTTTCACTGTATAAATTTAAAATTAGCATATATAGTAAGATTATATAATAATATTGATATGTAATAGGATTATATAATAATATAATATATAACAAGAATTGGAATGTAAGTTTATGAAATGTAATACTACTTATTTTTATGTTTGATATCTTGAAGAACTTATACACTTATTGTCTTCAGCGAAAGCAGTAACAGATATTATAGGATGTTGCTTTACAATTATTTATTTTTCTTTTTTATCTGATATTGGAAACATTTGATTCCAAAAAGCAATGCAGCAATGATATGATAGAATTTTTAATTAATATGCAATGATATCATAGAATTTTTATTAAAGAATCATTTTTTGTTCGGCATGTATTACTGAAATATTTTTAAATTTTGCTAGATTTAAATAGGTTATTTTTTCAATTTAACTTTTGTTTTTATTAAATATGAATGATATTAATATTTTTTTCATATGATGCTTAATGAATGTTATTAATCTTACTAGGTACTGTACTGAAAAGAAATTTTTTTTAACCCTTTTTTTTTTGCAGTTGCTTTTTCTTTAAGTATATTTAGATTTTGTATTAAGAA
Organism: Parasteatoda tepidariorum; assembly: GCF_043381705.1. Lineage (NCBI taxonomy): Eukaryota > Metazoa > Arthropoda > Arachnida > Araneae > Theridiidae > Parasteatoda > Parasteatoda tepidariorum. Next base: position 55,479,816 of record NC_092206.1, read on the forward strand.
ATTTTTTTTATATGTAAACTTAATGTATGCACTTGTTACTTTTAGCTTCACTATGAGTTCCAATGAATGCTACAAATGTCACAAAGTTGGACATTTTGCACGTGAATGCACTCAAAATGGTGGAATACGGTATATTGGATCAAGGAATAGAGGTGGCGGCCGTGGTGGAAGGGTTGATATGCGTTCAATGCCCAGAGGTATAAAATCTATATTTATTTTTTAAGTTTAAATGTGCCTTGTTTTGAATTGATAATCAGTAAAGAAAATGATCAATGCTTTTGTTTGATATCCTTATTTTTTGGTGTTTAGAAAAATGTTTCAAATGCAATAGAATTGGTCATTTTGCGAGAGATTGTAAAGAAACTGAGGATCGTTGTTACAGATGCAATGGAGCTGGACATATTGCTAAAGATTGTGATAATGCACCAGATGAAAGTATGGAAATGGATTTTTCATGTTTTATGAGATCTAAATTTTGATTTCCTAATTTTTTTAAAAATAATCCGGAAATAATAAATATTTTACATTCTGAAATGAACATGAAAAACATTGTTAACTTTAAAGTGTTCCTAATTGAATTGAACTGGGTGTTTCTTATGTGAAAAATCCCTGTATCCGCCTTCTCTATAAATCTGTTTTTGTAATTAACGAGTGTACTAGTGAACCACAATTGTTTTAATTATGTTTTTGGATTGTTGTGAAATTCAGAGATAGTAAATTTATGTCCATTATAAATCAGTATATGTTGTTGTTGCTTATCCCCATGGCTTATACAACTAAAACAAGTCCAAAAGATCCTGTTGCATCAACAAGTCACAAAAAGTCTCTCCCTCATTCACCAGTTGCCTCGTAGAGGCACTGATACAATAAATGATATGAGAGGGAGAGATTATGATTGAGCACTAATAATTGGCATATGTCTTATCAATTCGTGAAAGGTTAAACTTTTAAAATGGCCAGTCCTATGTCTAGATAAAGCTGGGTGGCCTCTGTGCAATGCTAAAGGTGGCTTGTGTGCAATGCAAAACTCATTTATGCCATTTGTCCCAAAATTGCAGTTTTAAATTTCATTACTCCCCCCCCCTTTTTTTTTTTAACAAACTGGCTATTGTGTATTCTATCTGACTTCATAATATGTTATTCATGCAGATTTGTATTTGTATATTTTAAAAGTTATTTCAACTAATGAGATGCTTTGTATATGTTAATATAATTTAAGTTTGAGATAAGATTAAATTTATGATATTTAAATTTATTTTATAAATGCTATTTTAAAATAGCATTTTTTTATGTTTGAAATGAAATAGATGTTTAAATTTATGCCTGAAATTTTTTTTATTATTCTATAACCTTAAAAGTTTATGAAAGTTTATTATGAAAATTTAGTTTATGAGGTTTTTTTTTCTTCTTTTTTTTCCCGAAATAAAAATCTTGTTAAAAAACTTTACATGCTATTTATGTAAAATATTATATATTTTTTCTTTCTCAATATTAGTGTCTTGCTATAATTGTGGTAGAACAGGGCACATAGCACGTGAGTGTAAAGAACATGAGAAAACTTGTTATATTTGTGGAAAACGAGGGCATATTTCTCGAGACTGTGAACAAGATGACCGCAAAGTATGTATTTTTATTGTTATGCTGAATATTTAACATATTCTTTATAAAAGTAAAGTCAAATTGAAGCTTGTTTGAAACTCCTTTTCTCTAACTAGAAATTCAATTTGCATAATTTGAACAAAGCTATCAATTAGAAGATTATTTTAGTGCAGCTATTTTGAGTAGATTTCCTTTACAATTATGAGAAGATCAGAAATTTTCCTACAATTATCAACATTTTCTTCAATTTAATTAAAAATTTGAAGTGGGTTTTCTGACTACAGATGCCTCCTTTTAACCTTACAATAAATTTTCTCACTGAATCGGTATTCTTATCTTTAATTTTTTTGTTTTGTTTTTTTCTTAAAAATAATTGTGAATGACACTTATATTTTTATAATAATTTCTGGCCAGCTATTGTCATAGTAATACAAATTCCTTATTTTAGCATTGCTATAAATTATCTCGCTGAATTGAGATTTTGTGCACTATTTTCATTTGTTATTTCTTTTCAGCAATTTTGTGTTGGGTGGACGAAAAATACTGAACAATAAGCATTGCATAAGTCAAAAACTCAATATAATTCAATCGGATAAACACATTACTCTTCCCACAGATTGGTTAATATTTACTATATAGAAGAATTAAGATTATTAATTAGGTAATAATTATTTTTTAAAATTTTAAGTAACTCAGAATTGTTTAAATTAAATATATAAAGTTTTGGATCACACTAATTGTATCATTTATATTAATAGACATACAAAGTCATTAATAAGTATAGGAGAAGCTAAAAAGTTTCACTTAAAAGAAAAGTGAATTATGCATATAGCATAAAAGTGAATTATGCATTATTTAGGTTTATAAATAATGCAGTTCATATTATAATATTCTAATGGGCATAGCTAACATATGTTTTAGCTTGCGGAATAATCTCTGTCTTTTTTTTTTTTTTTGACTGGGTTATATAAAAATGCAGGGTTCAATGTTGTATCAAGTAAATTTGTATAGTTTTGTTACTTTTCACGAAAATTTAAAATATTTCTGTATTTTTGTCATGTTATTAGTGCTACGGGTGTGGTAAGATTGGCCACATCTCACGGGATTGTCCTGAGGCTGATAAAGATGAAAGAAAATGTTACAATTGCGGTGCTGGTGGTCATATTAGCAAAGAATGTCCTGAATCTGGAAGTTATACTGAAGTGGATGAGACAGTTTGCTATAAGTAAGCACTCTGTTTTTGAAAATCTAAATTAGTAATTGTTTGGTTGAATATTTTGCATTATCTTGTATGAAGTTCTTAATGTCCACACATAAGCTCTTGCAAGTGAGACAAACAGTCAGGCAAAGGTACAATTGTAATGCTATCCAAGAAGAATTGTCCTGGCAACCTCAGGCAAGTACCATATGTAAACTCATTTGCAATCACATTTACGTCTTCAAGTTGTAGCATTCTGAGATCTAGCATCTTGGATGAGCACTGCAATTCAAGACACTGCATAGCATGTTCATTATAGAACAAACTTTAGGTTGCCCAAATGCCACAGGGCAATTAAATACAAAAAGTGGACCTGCTTATTTTTTTTTGAAAATGCTCCCCGTGTGCTCTGAAACAGGTACTTTCAACTACTCATTTTATAATTGCAATCGTTTTAGATTTATTTTTTAATAAACAAATTTTTGTGTTTGTTAGTAACCACAAATTTCATGTTGCATTATTGTTCCAAAAATTCAAACATTAAGTTTTGATAGTTAAAAACATTACTTAAATTTTAATTTTACTTAAATTTTAATTTTACTTAAATTTTAATTTCACTTAAATTTTAATTTTCTTAGATTTTAATTTTACTTAAATTTTAATTTTACTTAAATTTTTTAATTTTACTTAAATTTTAATTTTACTTAAATTTTAATTTTACTTAAATTTTAAATAAATCTAGTTAGAGAGGTCATGAACATTTCTTTTTTCAATTTAAAAATGAGTCCTGTGATGTTTACCATATTGAGAAATTCTTTATTTTAACTGTATCAGTAGTTTATTCAATAGTTTAGAATTTTCTATTTTTAAGAAAGTGACTATATTTTTAAAAGTAACCTTTATTAAAAATATTACTTTTGGCCGGTAACAAAAATGTCTTTTTCTGATTTATTATGTTTATCAATACGGAAAAATGTATTGTATCTTCTGATATACTCTCCAATTGTTAATACTAAATGTAAAGATCAAAGAAAAAAATTTTTATTTTATTTTTTAGATGCAGTGAGAAAGGTCATATTGCTCGGAATTGCAACTCCAACAGAGGAAACAAGTGTTACTCCTGTGGAGAAATGGGTCACATAGCTCGTGAATGCGAATCAAAGGCTTAAAAATGAGAGCCCAAATTAAAATGGAAGAATCTGCTATAGTTATGTCTGGATAGCTGCATTCTTGGGCAGCGTCCTTTCTTAATGTGGGTGAGTGGAAATAAGCCATTATGCTGCATAATAAAATGCTTAATGCATATATTTGATGCAGGGGAAGTTGTATCGTTATCTTATTATATTATCGCTGCTTTTTTATTGTTGGATGAAGTCACATGTGAAAGATGTGTTATTTTAAAGTTTTGTTGACCTTTTAGATTGTGCAAGATTAACCATGATTTCTGTTTTTTAGTGATTTTGATTTTATTCTTGAGTTTTATGTGATATGAATTGCTTATTGTTGAAATCTTTTGTTTATGATGTTATAGTGTACAAACTGAGTTTTGTTTTTGTTTTGGTAGACATTTATTTGTTAACAAATGTGAATACTAGAAAAAAAAAGGCTTTATGACTTGCGAGGGAGTGATATTTTACATTATTGCAATTCCCACTCTTGGATGTAACCAAATATCTAGCTTGTGTATTGTGAGTGGATAAATGTTGTGCTGGTGCTCCCTTCTTATTGTGATGCAACAGTTATTATTGATATATTAGTTTTTGTATACTTGCTGAGTCGTTTGAAGAAACGGCTATCATAGAATTTTTAAAGAGTTTTTCCAAAAGAAATGTACAAAGCATTTTAATGTTTTCTTTTTTTAAATTATTACAAAAGTTAATGATGACTTTTCATTTTTTTAAATTCTACCTCTGTTTGTTTGTTGTTGTTGATAAAGAGTTACTATGGTAACTTTTAGCAGTACAATCTTTAGTTTATGAAATATTTTAATCACTACTAGATTTTGATAATTTTATTATGACCATAATAAATAAATAAATAGTTATAAATTTAAATATATTTTATTGGTATGTTATTATTCATCATTTCTATGCAAATTTTTCAATCATATTGTGTACATTAAATTTTAATTTTTATAATTTTCTCCAATTTTTCATAAACATATTTACCATTCTCTAGTCAGTCAGTTATTTTCAATCTCAAAGGCTTCCTAAAGAGTTTTCATCATTTATAATCATTAGTTATTTTAATCTTAAAATTGAATGAAATGCTTCAAATGTAATTTTAAAAATGCTCTTTTTGTTAACAGGGCATTAATTTTTTTAATCAAAAAGTTTCATTTACAATTTTAAAATGCATCTTTTAACTAGATATGAAATACCATTTAAAATCTTTATAATAGCGTAGACATTTTTTGAACCTTAGTTTATAGTTTAAATTTTTTTACAACTGTGTATATTGATATAACAACATAAAAGTTATAAGTCCAAAATATACTTAAATTGTTATTTTTATTTAAATGTGATGAAAATAGATCAACTTATATTATAGTGGTAAAAAGAGAATTTATTATTGTATGTTGTAAATACAAATTGTTGTTCATGTTTATGCGCACATTTATTGAAGATAATACCACAGTTCTAATCTCTCAAGAGCTAAACACTTCATCTTGTTGACTGTATTATGTATCTATATACATGTACGTAAAACTATATATATATATATGTTTAAAGATTTTATGAGATACCTATTTTACAGGAATAACGAGGTTTTAGATTGTTATATTTTCGTAAATATACTTGATTTTAACATAGGGATATGAATTTAATGAAAGTATAATGAAGAAAATTATTAAAAAAATAATACATCATTGAGCTACTTATTTTTTTAAAAAAAAATTTTTTTTTTTTGAATATTCAAAAAATTATTGAATAATTGAGAATACTTTCATTTTTTGTTTGCAGAAAGCTATAGTTGATCGCATTTCAGAAATTTTGTATTTTACTAGTTACAGCAGGAAGCAAATCATAAAAATAAAAATTTTATCAATTCCTTAGCATTTTATGTTCAAGCTTTCTTTCTGACTCTGTTCAATTGTTTAAAACAGTACTGTTGAAACTTTGAAATACAGATAAAAAAGAAAATCTAAAATACAGCTTTTTCCATAAATGCATAGCATTATATGCTATGCTTTTTCACATAATATTAATATTTAATATAATTATCTAATATCACAGAAAAAGAGCCAATGTAAGATTGTACAGGTTTTGATTGTACAATGTAAGAATAGAGAAAAATTATTCATGTACTTGGTTAGTGGTGCTTTAGACAACTGGCATATCAAATGGACAAATGCCTTCCAACCTGTATTTCATCAGGAAAATTACATACCAATAAATTATACTAGATCTTTTTTAAAAAGTCCTTTCCTTTCACACAATGTTCCCTTTCAGAGTAATGAGAGTGTAACTATCAATTATTCCATAAAACTTTTTTACCTTATGAATATTAAATTTGAAAAAGTTTTTTATGTAAGCACTTCTTTCATAGGACGATAGGCATTTATTTTTCAGTTTAAAGTTATTAAATTGGAACTTGTAACTACATATTTATCCTCTTGCATTATATTATGGATAAATTTATTATCCGATTATATATATTTATCCGAGGTATACCTACACTAGGTGCTTGGGCATATGGGTATTCCTGAAAGTGAGCTGACTGATGATTTAGCAAGGGAGCTAGGCTGCAATTTTTCTGTGTCCTCAAACCAACTTTGGGAATCTCTCCCACATCCTTCAGGGCCTCTATTTTCAATCTCTAAGGCAAGATTGCCTATGAGCAGTGATGCAACTCGGACGGTCAGAGATAAGCTAAGATGCTAAAGGGCCGCCAGAAAGAGTTTTTCAAGCTTAACTGGAATGGTTTGAGGAAGATCATTAGTCTTCTCACTGTTCCCTGTACCCTCAGGAGACACCTCTACATTATGGGTATTGTATCTGATCCTCTTTATCATCTTGAGGAAGAGACATATTCTTTGTGAATGTGAAGTCTTTTCTGCTCAAAGACTTGAGCATCTGGGGCAACATTGCTTTAAGACCTGGGAACTACAAGTCTTTCCTGTCAGGTGTTTGCTGAACTTAGTTTCAACTACAAAGCTTTTTTGCTAGTCATGATCTAGGGTTTGGGTACAATAAACCTCTGATCGATGTATCTTGCTTTTTGGAGCTGCCCGACCTCTAATTCTATCCTCCTTCTGTTTTAAAATAAATATCCATAACTAATGACACATTTCTAATTAAATTAAGGTTTGAAACTTTGTAGGTCTATGGAATATTAGAGAAATATCAAATTCTCTTTTTTTTCCTTTTTTTTTCACAAATCCAGGGTTTATTCTTCTCTGAAAGAAAATTCTGTTGGTATTTCGGAATTTAATCATGTTCTATTACCTGTTTACCAGAGTTAAATTCTAACTTTTAACAGTTCACAAATTTGTTTTAATTGTCTTTTTGTTCATATTTATAATCCAAGGTTATTATAATCCATTTAAATTACCAATATTTATTTAGAAACAAAATTTATAGTTTATCATTATACTTTGAAAGCTCAATGTTTAAGTTATTTTATCTTCATTTATTGCATATCATCTTTTTCACATTATAAAATATGGATAGTTTTTCTTAGACCCTATATTGGCTAATGAATTGCTAACTGTTACTGAACATTAGCTTGTACTATGCTTTTGTGTGTCTTTTATTCTAATATATCTTTTAGTTCTCTAGCTCAATTTCAAGGAATATTTTCTGTTTTTACATTATTTTCTTTAAAATAATGTGTAACAAACATGATTACTCTACTATAAAACTGAGAGTATGCAGGTTTGTATTTGTATCTTTCATTTTCTTTAGAAAAATGCATTATTTTTTTTGGTTTAAATACATTTTTCTGCTTTAAATAGGTAACTTGTTTTGGGGTATTTATTTTTTGAAAATTTATGATTAAAAAGGAAATTCTCCTCGTTTAATGTATGTATGTACAAATTATATTCTTAGTTATCACTAAGATTTTTAACTAGGATTACTAGATCTACCATTGTTTTGCTTCAGTTTTATTATAAAAATAATTTTTGAAAATTCTTTTGTTTCCTGCTGTTGCTGTTCATAAAATACATTTTACTTAAGCCATTTGCCATCAAAATTTGAAAAATTTATTTAATTGCTCTGCATTAAAGAGAAATGTGGAGGATTTTTGTATTTTTTCTGGTTACTATGTGACATTAAGCAGTTTTGATTTTTGATATTTCATGTCTATTATTTTCTTTAACCAAATTACTAAACTACTTTGCTTGAAAAACAATTGTTTGTTCCTTAAAGTTTCTCTCCCTCTTTTTTTCTTCTGTTTGAGATAAACATTTAGTACAATTCAGTTTATGATGCAATTTGGTAAATGTTGTAATTTTCCTAAAGTTACTTTTCACATATTATTTTTCATTGCCATTGCAAATTATGTAAGTTTCAAGACCTTTTATAAATATACTGACTTCAATAAAGCGTCTTTTATTTTCTGTTTTACTTCATAGCATAAAATATATAAGCTGAAATAATGCCGTGTGGATATTAGTGTAATTTTTTTTAAAAACTTTTTTTCTTTAATTGGATATATTTAGTTTGCTTTTTACTAATTTTTAGACTTAATTCACACATGAGTTAAACAGCTGTTTTTTTATAGTTATTATTATCTTCAAGTGAGTAATTTAATGATATAAAAAGTATTTTTTAAATACTTCAAAGTTAAACTTATTCATTGACTTAGTATAGTTAAGTTAAAAACTCTTTAAGTTACATTTAGTGTAAATATAACTTTAATTTTGTTTCTGTAATTATAAAGATTTTTTACTGATTTTTAGAATGTTATACATTTTATTGGTGTTATTTTAAAATTACTATAAAAATTTTTAAGAATAATATTTAATGATGTAAAAAAAGAAAAGAAATTTTAACGTGAACTATAAAGCAGTGATTACAATAGCATTTCTATAATGAATATTATTACTTTAAAAAATCTGTATTTATATTTTTCTGCATTTTAACAGGTTTTCAATTCTTAAGCTTAGAAATATTAATGTTATATTTAAAGCAACAGTGTGAAATTTTGTGACTACATTCAAATATGAGAAACTTAAAATAAGTGAAATTTTTTAAGCATCATTCAAAGAATCTTTTGATGGATGTAAAATAAAATAATTGCTTCTTCTTTAATAATTTTTACATTTTCTCTCTTCCCTGTTTTTGAATTGGAAATTTGATCTTGCCATTTTATGGGTAGTAGTCTTACTGAATCTACTTTTTTACATTTTTGTCCTTAACTTGTTTTGGCTTGATGGTATTTATATTATAAACATCAAAATTTTTCATTTTACCTAATTTTTTCTTTATTCTTCTCAAATTTAGGTGGGTTTTATTTAAAAGCATCATAGAAATCAATGCTTTAACTTTTAGTGACTTTTTAGCTTCTCCTGTACCTAGTAATGACTTTGTATATCTACATGAGAGATTTAGCGTGATCCAAAACTTTATATATTTAGTTTAAACAATTCTGAATTACTTGAAATTAAAAAAATAATTATTACCCAATTAATTAATCTTAATTCTTCCATATAGTAAATATAAACCAATTTGTGTGAAAAGTGATGTCCTTATCCGGATGAATTGTATTGAGTTTTTGACTTATGCCATGCTTATTGTTAAATTTTTTTTATTAAAGAAAATATTAATTGAATAAAAATTTTAATAATATTTTTACAGTTTTTAAACTCATGAAGTGTGGAAATTGTCTGCTATAGATTGTTTACCGAAGCATTATCACTATCAAACTATTTGTTATAGTTTAAAGATATATCTGATAAAATACTGTACATATCTTTAAATACAGTTAATTTCTTAAAAATACACAGTTAATTTCTTTGAGTAAGCTCTATTTTGTTTATTTTGATAAATTCTAGAAATGAAAGACAGAAATACAGTGTTGAAGTTTTACCATTTCAAATTTTCACAATTATGATGTTAATATAAATTAAAGAAGGTTTTTTATTTATGTTAAGTGTAAAATATATATTTTTGAAACATATTTTTTAAACATTTACTTAATTTAATCAGTTGAAAAATATTTTTTTTTGCCTATGATTTTATATGGATATTTATCCTGAATGAAAAATTAAAACATATTTGCAAACTGTTGGAATACATATGGTAATGATTAAGAGTTTATTAGCATTGAAGAATATATATTGTAGATAGAATATAAGGTAATTTGTTAATCTGACATGTTTTATTGAATAGATTAAGGTAAAAAGAATAATCATGTATTGATCTTGATGTTTACAATCTCAAAAAAATGTTTTATTGTATATCTGTCCAGTAAATGTGTATACAAATATCTATATGTACATTATATGTTAATCATCATTTTGAGATTATAAAATATATGCTGTTATATTTTTAAAACATTTTATTTCTGTTAATTCTTATATTCTATTTTTCTATTGCACCTGCCAATTATTTTATTTTTATCTTGAATTCGAAACTGAAAAAAGAATATTCATATCTGTTATTTGTTATAAACTTAGTTTTACTAAACTGTTTATATTTTTCATGTTAGACAATCAGATTTCTGTGGTTACTATTTCATTTTAGAAAACTAGAAAAAGTTTTATAAACTGGAAAAGAAAGAAAAATTATATTTGTTTTAGTTCTACCTAATAAACTTGCAAAAATATTTATTTACTATATTTAACACTAAAATGTAAGTTAACTTTCACTGTTTTACGATTTAAATAAGAACATTATTTACTCATCCCTGTAGAACAGCATTTTTTTTTTTNAGGCTTTTTTTTTTTTTTTTTTTGTATAGGAGTCTTGGGGAATTTTAGATACAAAACTATGTACACTTTTTAAAAATAATTAAGAATAGTATTTGCAAAAATATTTAAATGTAAGAAATCTTAAAATCTTTATTCATTTAAAAAATATAATTACAATAGGATCATTGTAAATAAAAATATAAGTGATATTTTAACATCATTGGAGATGCTTTTATTAGCTTGAAACATAATTTTGACTGTTAAATGTAATGCTATTATAGTTCATGCAAAACTTTTGCTTAGGAAAAAAAATTCATATAAAATTATAAGTAATTGCAACCAATTTCATGCACCTAATTGGTTATGTTATTGCAACAATTTAAAGTTTGTTGCAACAGAATCAATTTATTTAAATATAATTTCTTTTCTATGTAGCCTATATCCCATTTATAAGACCCTGAAATCTTTAGACCCCGAATTCGCGGAAAAATCGCGGGAAATTTTTTAAATTTCACAAATTTTAAACATAAAGAAATTTATTATATAAATGATGCAAAAGACAGAAATTGCGCAAATAATAAAATAAGCTTAAAAATACACAACAAAAGTATTTCTTTGAACTTCAAGCAATATTAATATTTTTATTTAAATGAACAGAATTTTGGTACAAAGTATTGTACAATGCCAGATTATTCTCATTTATCCTTCGTCTTTCATCACTTACTACATTTTTATACTTAGAAAACGNTTTTTGCCAATGATTTTATATGGATATTTATCCTGAATGAAAAATTAAAACATATTTGCAAACTGTTGGAATACATATGGTAATGATTAAGAGTTTATTAGCATTGAAGAATATATATTGTAGATAGATTATAAAGTAATTTGTTAATCTGACATGTTTTATTGAATAGATTAAGGTAAAAAGAATAATCATGTATTGATCTTGATGTTTACAATCTCAAAAAAATGTTTTATTGTATATCTGTCCAGTAAATGTGTATACAAATATCTATATGTACATTATATGTTAATCATCATTTTGAGATTATAAAATATATGCTGTTATATTTTTAAAACATTTTATTTCTGTTGATTCTTATATTCTATTTTTCTATTGCACCTGCCAATTATTTTATTTTTATCTTGAATTCGAAACTGAAAAAAGAATATTCATATCTGTTATTTGTTATAAACTTAGTTTTACTGAACTGCTTATATTTTTCATGTTAGACAATCAGATTTCTATGGTTACTATTTCATTTTAGAAAAATAGAAAAAGTTTTATAAACTGGAAAAGAAAAAAAAAATTATATTTGTTTTACTTCTACCTAATAAACTTGCAAAAATATTTATTTACTATATTTAACACTAAAATGTAGGTTAACTTCCACTGTTTTATGCTTTAAATAAGAACATTATTTACTCTTCCCTGTAGAACAGCATTTTTTTTGTATTTTTTTTTGTATAGGATACAAAACTATGTACACTTTTTAAAAATAATTAAGAATTGTATTTGCAAAAATATTTAAATGTGAGAAATTTTAAAATCTTTATTCCTTTAAAAAATATAAGATCGTTGTAAATAAAAATATAAGTGATATTTTAATATTATTGGAGATGCTTTTATTAGCTTGACACAGAATTTTAACTGTTGAAAATGTAATGTTATTATAGTTCATGCAAAACTTTTGCTTAGGAAAAAAAATTCATATAAAATTATAAATAATTGCAACCAATTTCATGCACCTAATTGGTTATGTTATTGCAGCAATTTAAAGTTTGCTGCAACAGAATCAATTTATTTAAATATATTTTCTTTTCTATGTAGCCTATATCCCATTTATAATTTCACATTTCTTTTCCTTCCTCTCTTTCTCTTTTTTTTTTTTTTTTTTAAATAATATTAATTTATTTCCTTTTCAAACAAAAAAGCTGCATATGTGTTAATGCATGGAAGCTTTCTAAATGAAAGTGACCCGCTTTTTTAATTTAATTATGTTTCAGATCTATTTCACACCATAATGTGGAACTGCTTGAAAATAAAGCTGAATGAGTTTGATATTCTTCCATTGAGAGGAAATCAAAATTCTTAGAAAATTTCTTAACATTTTTGTTTATATTAGTTTTAAATTATGTTCCAGATATTTCATAGTTATAATTTTTGTGAAGAACTCAAACTTTAAGATATAGGGCCAAGTGTAAATTATATTTTTTCTTATTTATTTTAAATTAAACTTTATTTTAAATTAAATAAAATAACTTATATAATTTTTGCTTAATTCATTTGTCTTAGTTTAGTAAATTTTTTTTTTAATCTCCCACTTCTCATAAAGATCATATGTTTTTATTGGTCATAAAACAGTAGTGTTTTTAAAGTTAGACAAAAGTAGTGTAAAACTACAAGCATTCTTCCTATGCAAGAGTAAGTTGCTATCAACAAATCTTTGCATAAATTTATGCTGATACTGTTTATCAGGCATTTGCAGTTAGAGGATGCTGGGTTATTAGTTAAAAAAAATGTTGAGTTATTTAAAGTCTTTTTAAAATATTTTTTTTCTCTTGTTATGAATTTTAAGGTTTTGGTGATGTTCCTTTTATGATATATTTATTATTTTAATTTTATTTTTGGTTTGCTTGAAAATTAGGTCTCTGAGAAGCAATAGTTATCTCTTCTTTATACACAAGTGTAAATTCTGTGTATTCCTTCATTTCCTGAATAATTAAACTAACTAGTGAAATGTTTAGTTATTCTGAATATAGTGTTTTTTTTTTTTTTAAATAACATTAATTTAATAGAAAAGTGTACAGATTAAACTTTTATCAAAATTATTGCAAGTGAAGTAATACTAAAATTAACATTAATTAATACTAAAATATAACTATGCACAATGTATTTTTTATTCATTTATTTATAATCTCCTCAACTGTTAAACAAAGTTTTACCTCATATTTTTTGCTTACATTTGTTTTATTTTTAGTATTATAGAGTGCAATAGTTTTATTTCTAAAATCTCCTGGTCCTTTTTTTTGGTTCCTACTTACAGAAAGATTGCTGGTGATATTGCTTAGAAGATAAAAACCCATCATTCTTTGTGGATTTCACGTATTTAATAATCAAAATAATCCCTCAGAGTGATGTTTAACATATTTTTCTACAATTATGTTTATGGCGTTATTTATGTCAACTGAGTTAACACGCCAACAATAAGTTTTGACCAATGTAAAGTATATTTTTTTAGCAGTAATTATAAAAGAAATTAATAAAAACTGAATAACTAAGTTTATGACAAATCAGAAATGCTCTTATTTTTTTCACTGATATATCCACTGTTATTTTTTCACATACGTTTCACAATTAATTTTTATCACCATTTTTTTTTACCAAAATTTATCTATTTAATTATAGTCAAAAAATATTTTATTTTTATATGGTATGACACTCCAAAAATTCTCAACAATTTTCCTGTGTGATACGTCATTTTGATCTAAACTATTAAAATTTTTATTAGGGAATTTTGAATTTCATCATACTATGTGAAAATTCACTATTAAATTAGCTAGAAACAATTACTCATATTGTATGTTTAAACTATTTTTGTTCATCGTAGGATGATTTTTTTAATTTTGTTCTTAATGTTATCTTAAAAACCAAGTTTAATGTTAAGCATAAAAATTAATTATCTCATCATTACTCCCTCACCCACCCTCATTCATGCGTCCCAAAAATGACAAACAATTTTTTGAAAATCAGTTGAAGAAAAACAAAGTAAATAGAAATATGTGTTTATTTATGCAATGTATCAATGAAGATACTATTAACTGTATACCGATTCTGTTTACTGACAAAAACAGTTAAGAACAGTAAAGTGCCCTTTGTTGTAAGAAATTCGCAGAGTTTGAGAACAATATTTAGGTTCAAATATTTCAGTTGAAGTGGCCTGACATGCTGTGGAAAATAGTTGACTGTTTTAAGTCACCACTGCCATCTGTCGACAGATTTTTTGACTAATTTAAAAATTCCATATAAATAATTTGGTTTTGTGAGCCGAACACAGCAAACTAGATATTTCTGTCTCCTTTTGTGATTCTTCAATGGATTTTTCAAATCATCGATCAATTTTTGTGACTCTGATGATATTTTAACACAACCTGATTTAAAAAAAGGTTGTATTTAAAATATATTATGAATTTTTAAAAGTATAATCTGTAACTGGCAAGTGCTATGTCTAAATTTATTTATTTTTAAATTGGTTAATAGAAATGTAATATAGTGACTTTAAAGAAGAATATGTTTTTAGTACGTTGTCTATCTATGAATATAATAAGTTTTCTTAAAATTTATTTAAGATTCCCATTCATTGAATAGCTGTTAAAGTTAACATCCGCTTCAAGTTAAATATAGATATATAATTTAAAAAAAAACTTTAATTTGAAGAAGTACAATAGTATGCACTTCAAAAATTGGTCTGGGCATTTTAAAATGAATAGTTAATGTTACCTGCCATTTATTTGAGAGTCATAACTTGCTAATCACCACAGCTATGTTCATGACAATTTCGAATTAAATGTGCTATTCTTATAAAGTCTCCTAAATTAGATGGATAAACTTTAAAAATTTATAATTTGAAAAGAGTTGTGGTTAAATAAACAATTTTTGCAACAAATTCATGTGATGGGCATAAATTTTTTCTTTCAAGTATCTGGTTTTAGTTAAAAAATTTCTTGGCAAATTGCACTATTTATTGTAAACTTGTCAGCCAAAGAGGAATACGTTGAAATCATATCACGATTTTGTAAAATCTTTTTGGGATAAATGCCAAATATAAGTACTTTTAAAATTTCGACCATTAACCGCAATCAAATGTCAGAATCTGAAAATGAAATTATAGCACGTAACAGTACCAATCAAGGAATTATTAGCGCTATCAAACTGTCATCTCTGTCGAGCACTTTTTGAAGTAAAATCAAGATATCTGGAAGGAAAATTTATGCCTTACCTCATAAATTTGTTGTAAAATTTTTTTTCTTTTCTTTTTCCTTTTCAGTATTCATGCTATTAATTTTTGAAAAATGTCAGTTTAATTTATAACACATTATATACACTGGTGTTGTTCATTAAACACTTTTATTGTTTTTATATATTTTTTTAGTTTTTACCTTTTCCCATGCATAGTTCTTTTTCCAGCATAGCTCTAAACATTTACATTTTTTTAATAAGAATAAATGCACGAAATTTAGATAATAATTCAAACTAGTGTATTTCCTTACAAATTCACGTTGATTGAGGAACTGAATTAAAAGCTATTGATATGTATAATTGCAGACAGATTCCTTTGTTTTTTATTTAGTTACAATAAATTTAGCATTGCAGAAATATAAAATCTACCCATTTCACTCGTTTACATAATCATGTGATTTTGAGGTTTTCACTCCATTGTAGCCTAAATATAGATAAGTTAGATAAAAAATTTTTATACTATGCAGTTTTTTTCTGAAGTTCCTTTGTTATATGAATTCTTTTCGACCTTCTAAGTATTAGTCACAACTGTTTTTTCCATGTTATCCAATTGAAAATTTGTATTTTGTAACTGGAAGCTTTCCATATAAGTTTGCCTAGAGTGTTGGCTTGACATTTTTAGAGTTAATCAATAGTGACAAAATATATTTATGAATTAATAGGAACACACATGCAAATTCTCATTAATATACATCTATTTTCCCTCCAGTTTTTCCTTTCATTTGAAACTGCTTTAGAAGCAATCACCGCCTCACATACTCCAGGCTAAATTTTGTATTCATTGTTATTTTAATTGCACTCAATCACTTTCCATAGATGATTTTGGGATTACTTATACCTACTATGATGCATTTGATCTGTTCATTTAACATCAAGTGCATATTGCTTATGTTATGCTGCAGTGATCAAAACTTAACACTTTTGTTTGTTGACAGCAGGCTAAACAGGTTTTGTTTACGAAAAATGTTTGATACAAAAATATAGGAAGCAATTTTACAATCAACAACTGCAGAAATATTGCTTGAAATACCATACTTTGAATGCTTTTGATTAAAAAAATGAGCATTAATGCATAAAAAAAGCTGTAGAATTTTTAAATTTTTTTATAAACAATAGCTTTTATAATAAATGGCAGATTTATAAAATGGGAATCTTAATGCATCTTTAAAAGTAGTTGATACTATTAATTTTTGCACTTTTATTTTTATAGATAGGTTTCTTAACTATGTTAGTCACTTTTTGCTGTGAATTTCTTTATGTATTTTTTTTTTTAGTTACACAAACGTTAAATATCTAGTCTGCACCTTCTAGTTGTGTTTGTTAGTACCACTCTGTATATTGTGATATTGTACATTAACATAGTATGCGTAATCAATAATTTCAGCATAATTATGTTGTCAAATTATAAGTATCTGTTTTGTTTAAACTACTTGTATGCATGCCTAATATTTTTTTCTCATCTTTTGAGTGGATAAAAAAAATAGTATTATATCTCTCTGTGTATGGAGAATGTCCCCTCCTAAACAATGTTCTTTCCAGTGAAACAATGAGCTTGTGAATTTGTTATTCCTTCCCTGTAGTTAAGCTACTTGATTTTTGAATTGTTGACAATTGCTGTTGAACTATGAGTAGTTATAGTTACTTATTTACTGGTGTCAGATGATATGTTCATTCAATGTGTCTGCCATGTTCTATTGAAATTTTAATTTCATTGTTGAATGTTGTAGTTAATAAAATATATTATCCTAATTGTGTAATTTACTGCTAACAAATAAGAGATAGATGAAGGTTAAGAAAAGTTGGCGGTCGTGATTTCACTTCTTGCTCTTGACTTAAAAGACAGGATGTATTAAGCAGCAATGTCTTAAGCTTGTGTCGTATGTATTAATGTATGTCGTATGTATTAAGCAGCAATTAAGCATATTAAATCTGTCATGGTGTTGTGTAAACATTTAGAAAGGAGGACACTATCTTTGGCGCTCTCTACTTCATCTGACTGAGATCAAAACTCATTGTTTTTTGACCCTTTAAAATAGGGTTATAGGCAAAGCCTACGGAGTCAGTTGGTCTGAAATAAAGATAAAATTAATTATTTTAATATAGTTTTTTTTAGATTGATAACTGTTTTATAACTGTATGAGCCGCGATGGCTCAGGGCATAGAGCATTCGATTTCGATTGAAGTGAACCTGGTTTGAATCCCTGCGATGGCATGTTGATACGAATTCCTCATCCTGTTTGCACCAACCACAGCGCTGACGTTAATAATCCTCAGTGGTAGAAGGATCATGGGTTAGAGTGACTTTGCTGTCACGCTAACTGTTAAAGATTCTTGTGGTGTTCTTCATGGAATGCAAATGCAGGTTAGTTCCATAAAAAAAAATCCTCCACGAAGGCAAATTTCTCCCAATATTTGATTCAGGAGTTCCTTTGTCTTCTGGATTGCGTTCAAAATTGCAAGGTTATGGAGTTGAACATTAGATATAAAATAAAGCTATAAAAGCTTTAAAATAGCTATAAAATAAAGCTATAAAATAAAATAAAAAATAACTGTTTTATAGTTCTTGGTTAATATCTGTATAACCGTTTTATTTTATGCTAATCATATAATCGCAATCATATTTTGATTTATGCTTTAAAGTTATTTGCTATTATTTACAAGAGTTTGTCCCCATAACTTAACAACAGGAGCGAACTGACATCATAAAATAGAATTCAGACTGAAACGGCACAAACCATTGTAGAATTTTTTTTCTTTCTATTTTTTTTAAACAATGTATTACATTTTATTTTTAAAAAAATTAATGGCATTACTTTGATTTTATAAAACTAAACCACCTTATGTATTTTATAATTTAATGTTCTAATATGCTTTCCCTTTCACTGTTTTTTTTTTTTTTTTTAAATTAGTTCATTGTTATTGTGTTTAATATTTATTTTCTATGCATTCTTTCATTTGGTTGCTCAGACTTCTTATAGATCTTGACTTGGCACACAGGCTTACATTATGTTGAATATATATCATTTGAGGATGTTCGATATTTTATGTTGTGGCCATTGTAATAAACACAGTAAGGTCACCCAGTCGAAGTAAAATAAATAAGTAAGTAAATAAAAAAGGCATATGCCAAAAAAAGTTCAGCCCTGCTGCAAGATGATAAACAGTGATTTAGTTGTCACATATGCTTTTTTAGTTCTTTGTTTCATTTTAATAAAATTTTTTAAAAACAGTGGAAAAATTCTGTCTTGTGCAAAAGTAGTTGCCTTAATAGTAGGAGTAATTTACTACATAGAATAGTTATGCAATCTCAAATGGCATTAAGGCTGAATACGGATAAACGGCTGAATATGGGATCCGGTTATATAAAGTAAATATTCATGGATTTCTTTAGAAATATTGAAAATTGAAAAGAGGTAATCACCTGGGTGCCACAAACCCTAGCTAAATTGAATTCACGGATATTGTCAAGAAAAGTTATTTAATAAAGAATTATTTTTAAACATAATTTTAATAAGTTGTGTGCTCCAAATAATATTTTTATAGGCTTTAAAATTGTTTTTATAGTGAGATGCTGGCACTTTTCCTGTGTATTTTTTGAAAGTACAAATTTTTTATTGCAAAAATTTTTTTTTTTTGAATTTGACCAATTAAAGCTTGTAACCTTCTATTTATTTATTATTATTTTTTTTAAAATTCGAAAGTTCTGTTCATCTATGTGAAAGTTAATGCAATTTTAACTGCTTATTTCGTGAATCTTTTCCACTTTTTTTGCTCTTAAGGATCATTTATCAATTGTTAGCGAAAAATATTCCCTCCAGATAATAATTTTATTAGCTCGTGCGTGACTTGATGATTCCCCACTCCCCGAAAAAAAAAGCATAAATAACATAAAGGATGTCAGAAAGCGATCTCATGTGACAATCATCTCTATTCTGCTCACATTACCTTACGACTGGCCTGCAAAATCACCTAACTTGAACCCCATTGAAAATTTGTGAGGCATCTGGTAAAACGCCGAAATCAGCATCCTCGCAATTTGGTGGATTTGTGCGTTCAAATCCTCAGCGAGTGGCTTAAACTGGATTCGACGTACTGCAAAAGTACTGCTTCCTAACCAAATCTAAACAATTATCAAATCCAGAGGCGGTGTTACACAGAAAGGATGTTTTGAAATGACGTTATTAAATGATGTTTTTCATGATTTCTCTAAGACTAATTTTTTGTCCGGTGCGCTTATGGTAACAAAATGTTTTAATATAAAATTAAATAATTGTATATTTTATGTACAAATATTTTTTTGTTGTTGAAAAGTATCGAATCTAAAGGAAAAAAAAAAGAAAAAAACTATGAATGAGAGTGAGAGCCACCATGGTGAACAAAGCGAGTAGGGAACGGAGCCTTTTTAGTTTTTTTTTTTTTTTTAATTTTTTTGGAATCATATGGTTTCATTTTTCGAGTTCCTACATGACGTTGATGAGTTTTGCTTTACTCTGTCATTGTAAGTATACTTGCATCAAGTTCTTGTCAGTAGACAAAAATCATATAGAAACTTATCTGGAAAGAAAACAGTTTCAATTTCTTTCCGTATCTCTCTTAGTATTTGAGTTCTTTTCAATGCTTAGGTAATTTATCTCTCGGTGGACATTGAAAAGGGCCAATTCCTTCGCAGTGAGTGAAAATCGAGCCCCACTCCTGAAAAGAACTTGAAAGGAAAAAAAGTGTTTTCTCTCGCTTTCTTTTCTTCGTTTGCTTTCGGAAGGAGAAGTAGCAATGGAACAACTAATCTCGTTCTGACATGGGAACGTGGCGTCCATTGCTGCCAATGATCGTTAAGCTCTTTTGTAACTTACTGATCATAGTGAAAGAGGGCTATAGTGAAAACAAAGAACTTGGAGGAAAAACAGATGTTTTGTTAGGCGTAATTTATCTTAGCTGTAACCTTTTGAATTGTTTCTCTCTTGTTACAATTTGTGGTTTACTTACGAAATTATTATTTTTTCTTCCTATTTTCTTAAAATATTATTGAAATAGATCAGTACTTATTTTAATATATATGTTTTACACAAAGAACGCATTGCCTTATTGTTGTATTTTTTAAAAATTTCAGTTTCAGGTGGTTTGGATGATTGTGCGAGATTTTTTATTTAAGACCCATTAATTAAATACATTTGTTTTTAATAAATGAGTAATTAAAAACATTTGTATTTGAAATTTTATTCAAGAAAATTAGTTTTACATAGTTATTTTTGTTAAACTGAAACATATGTAAAATACAGTAGCATACCTGCCAACTCTTGCTCTTTTCACAACGGTTTTTTTCTTCCTTTTATTGGTAGAAAAATGACATTTTAATTGAGTTTCATGATATGATAATTTAGTCTACACCTAATCAGTTTTTTTACATTGCCATTATTGTGTTTATATTTCAAATAATTAAATAAAAATCATTAAAAAAAAAGAATTTAAAAATCATTTTAAATCACATTTATTCAAATAAAAATTAAGTATGAAGTTTTACTACCACATTAATTATGAAAATAAAATCTTCCGGTAATGCTGGAAAAGCTGGCAAGCATGCGGTAGTGTTCGAACGATTGCAGTTTTTCCGATAAGTTAAAATTTAATAAAGAAAGGGACAAAGCCTGCAACTACAAAGTTGCTACAGTAGTTAAAGAAACGTGTTAATGATCTTAAGTTATAACAATCATTGAGTATTTATAATAAATTAAAAGAAATTATTATGTCAAGCTTATAGTTGTTGTAGGCAAAGTGGCCAATTAGGAATCTATGGCCAAGAATTCGACTTTTGCCACACCCATCGGTCACACTTTTGACCTGAACCAGAGAGCGATCAACCTCC
Organism: Parasteatoda tepidariorum; assembly: GCF_043381705.1. Lineage (NCBI taxonomy): Eukaryota > Metazoa > Arthropoda > Arachnida > Araneae > Theridiidae > Parasteatoda > Parasteatoda tepidariorum. The sequence goes on from NC_092206.1 coordinate 55,501,354, forward strand.
AATTTTGTACCACCAGAGGTATAATTTGTTATGGGAAAATGGAGGACTTTGTGATCCAACAGATTTAACGTGTTCCAGTCACCATTTACTATACAGGGAGTCTCCGGCTGGCTGGGTTCGAACTTCCGTTCTCACGAATGTAAGTCCAGCTCCCTGCCAACTAAGCTGTCTTGTCCCACAAGTTTATAGTAGTTAAAATAAATAAAAATTCAAAGGGGATAAGAAAAAATAAGTTATAAAAGTCATAGAGTATTTATAATGAATTAAAAGAAAGTATTATAACAAGTTTATAGTAGTTATAATAAATAAAAAGAAAGTTAAAGGGGAAAGGAAAATTTTGACGGCTGTTAATCAAGAAAACAACCTCAAACGGAAAATTTGCTTTTGGGGAAAAGGACGCTTTACCATTATTAAAAAATAACCCATTGCTTTAAAATCGTGGTTTATGATTAAAATCTTTTTTTTATAGTCTTAACTCATGACTTCGCCTATCTTGCAGTATACTTAGAAAACTTCTTTACTGTAAATGATAAGGTTGTTGTTGCTTTCTGCTCTTTCCAAATTGAAGCATGCAATTATTCGGAAGGCTAATTCAATGTATTAAAATAAGATTCCGTTGCTTTTTGTTTTTAAGGTTTAATTTATTCTTGATTGAATTAAAACAGCACATGCTTAAAAAGCTTCCGCTATCTTCCTTAACTGTTGGTAGTGGGTTCGTAGCATAAAATCTTCCATTTATAGGCTATTTGACGTTTATTTTATGAATAGAACTTCATTACTGAATTTCTAAAAATAATCAACATTATAAATGAGGAAAGAAGGATTTTTTCATAGCTAAGTCGAGTCTTTAACCTCTTGTGTATGATTTTTTATTTGAGTTATAAAAAGAAGTATTTAGACAACCCATTTAGTATCTCGGGATTATGGTGAAATAATTTATTTTTTGAAATATTTGTCTTGCATAGTCAAAAATTGCTGCTCTTCTATGAGAACATTTGGTGCATATTTTATCAATATAATTTTAATCACAGAAAAGCTGAATATTTAAACTTCTTTTATAATGTATAAGAATATATAAAATTGTTCCAGCCTTTTCGGTAATTCTATATGGCCTCCAAAATAAAGAACCGAAATATTTTTTTCTTTCTTGAATCTTCCAAAGAGATCATATTCTTTAAACTATCTAGAATAGCCGCCATCTGGTGTGGTTTCCAAGAACAACTGGTGTCTCCAAAGAGGACTACATACCAATTTCAGCACAAATGCGAATCTGAATAATATTATGAAGCAAAAATGTATATGTACTTCTTACGAGGCCCATATATATGGGAGGGTTAGCACTTTCATCACGGCAATGACTCGCCTTTGTCCCACCCTCGGCGTTTAGAGTTCTCCTGCAGCAGTAAAATTGAAACAAAACGCAAATTCCTTTAAAACTTGTTTATTTTACCTTAAAAAATAATAAACAATTGCAATTAATAACCACTAATACTAGACTAGAGCGACTATTATATATATAATACAGCGAATATATATATATTCCTGAAAGACGAGTTAATTCGTCTGTCGCGATGAAAGAGTTAGTGTACAATATAATATAAGCTTTGTTCAAACCCTAAAATGTATTCTAATATAAAAGTACAAAACTTAATTAAATTTTTATTCATTTTTAAATTGTTGTAAAGTCGTATTCAGATTTGAGCATAATATTATATGCAAATATTCAGAATCTGGTAAAATATATTGTGTTTAACAAAGATATTTCAAACAGACGTATTTTACCAAACTTTCTCACATATTCTGTCCTCCAAAGAACCCTACTGCCCCACTACTTGAATCGTTTGTTTGTTGTCGTAACTCTCTCACTTGCTCGAGTGGTTGTCGCAGTAAAAAATTCTTTCTAAGCAAAACCGCGAATGAATAAACTCCTCAACGCAACCACTTTAAAATTTTTCGAAGGAAATATTTTTTATGTCCTTTAAGCGGATTTCTGAATGAGAGCAAACCAATACTCTTTTTTTTTCTCTCTGGATGGTGGCATCAATTTTAAGCGCGAAAACGAAAGAGTTGAAGTAGTTTTTGTCCAGTGCCTATGAGTGACGTGTTTCCCGCTACTTGAGAAAAAAAAATTTTTTTCGCGTGAAGGATTTCTTTCGTATTCAACATGAAGGGAGAAAAAAAACTTTTCTGATGTTTACAAAAAAGTTATTGATACAGATAAGCATTAGATAAAGTTAACAGAAGTAAATGTTTGTAATTTTGATTAATTTCTGTAACACGTAATGAGTTTTAAAATATTACCAAATAAAATCACGAGACTTAAAAACGTCACGTTTTTTAATGCTCTCCTTATTAAACTTTCGTTTGGGTAAGGCGAGATGCAATGAAACCAAATTTATCCACTAATTTAAACCACAGAAAATAGCTGATTAATTCAAAATATATGATGTAGTTTAAAAAAGTGCGAGAAAAATTATTGTGATGATGTTTAATTTATACTGCAATATTTTTTAAAAAAGAAAAAAAATTAGGAAGCGGAAATTTTGTAGAGCAGTATTATACTCGCAAGAAATCTAAGGCAAAAATACTTGTTTTTTGACCTAAAAAGTAAAATTGTTCCACTTGTTATTTTTACTCGTTATTATAACAAATTTCTTCCAAGTACTACAAGTTTATTTCTTGTCACTTGTTATTATTTTCATTTTTTTAGTCGCAATTTTCTTACGCACGATAGTTCTTAACGCTGCAGTAATTTAAAAGGATCATTCGCAGTTAAAAATATTAAAAAACCTGTTTGATTAAATAATTCAGAATTTCATTAATAATTTCATAGAAATTGATAGACTTAGATGGAATAGAGTGCACAGTTCGGAGGAGGAAGATATAGTTTTTCAACTACAAAGGTAAAATTAACGATAATGTCTTTCATTCTATAAAAGAATGCCGAATGAAATTTTGATAGAGGAAAGATGTTTTCGATTGGAGCAATTTTATATTCGGTAGTTCGGTTTATGCTTCTTGAGGCAGTAGGTTCTGGTCCAGTTGCAATTATATCCTCCCCTTTTTCTTCTTGCCGATTGTGTTACATGTTTATTTAATATTAGAATGACCTATGCATTTTTATTTTGTACCAAGAACACGAACCATTGTATTTATGGAATAATAATAATAAAAAAATGAAATTTGCTTTATATTATAAGAGTCAGCAAATTCCTTTTCCTGCTGCAACACTTTTGATGTATGCATTACGATGTATGCTAGAATTTGTGCTATTTGCACAACCATTCCGTCGCAAATTGTGTAACCTCCTATGTGCAACTTGTGTAACCTCCTGTGTACGTTTTTTGCCTTCGAATTGAAGTTAACTCCATGAAACCAATTGTATGTTTTACCAAATGCCTTGCTGGTCGTGTGGTCTCGCTGTTCCACCAAACACACAGTACTGGATTTCAATTCCCGCCATAATCTTAAATGCATTTTTGAAATGTTCTTCTCTAATATATGCGTTATGCAGTGGATTGATCGTAGACACGATTCCCGAAAGACCACCGAAGTCAAACTGTAGTGATTGCAGCCAGTATGTGGGTTTGTGACCACTTTGATCAGCCTACAGGAAGTCAACATCTCTGCAGAAGATCAAAATTGTGAGGGCATGTCTTTGGATCATCCTCAGATACTATTGAGACAGCCGCGAATTGCCCATTGTGCAGCTCTAGTGAATAAAGCATCGTAAATAAAGTAGTACTTCTATTACTCTAATTTTTTTCTGTATGTTCTTTATGTTCGAATTCCGTACTTTGAAATGAGCACTCAAAGCTGCATGTTAAGTTTGGGTACAATAAATAAATAATTGAATTTCCACTCGAGTCGGCGTTAGTGACAGGAGTTTTTTTTGTCAGGTTTAAGTTCTGTAAAATAAATAGCACAACTTACGAAAAGGCAACGCAAAGACAAATGAGGGAATTGAACCTGTTATTCCAAACTTCACCTGCATTTAGTTGAAGAACAACATTAAGGCTCGTGGAGGCTAAGCCTTTTATTTATATAAGTTTCTATTTTTTTTTCTTTAATCATTACGTCCTGTTGTAAATCCCTTAAAATTAAAGGGTGATCGACTTCTTTATCGTAGACTCAATCAATGCATGTCTCGCAGTGAACTGATCGTTGAGACACGGTTCCCAGCAGATCACCGAAGTCAAGCATCACTGGCTGCTGTCAGTGTGCGGGTGGGTGGCCTCTTGGATCAGTCTGTGTAGGGACCGAGGGTGTGCGGTATTGGTCCTCGTTCAACTGTCCCACCGTAAAGTGCTCGACTTCGCATGCAGGTCGTCGGGCTACCGAAGCGGGGGTGCTATCCCCTCTACAGAGGATCAAAATTGTGATGGCATGTCTGGATCATCCTCAGGGATGCTTCCCAGACCGTCGCCAATAGCCCATTGTGCAGCTCTAGTACGACGTAAGTGAACTACAACAACAACAATCAATGCATACGAAACGCAAATAATTTTAGATTTTGTCGTCCGAGGGGTACTGTCCTTCAACCAAAAGATTTGTAGATTTGCAGAAGAATCCTTTTCGTTGCGTATCGAATATTCTCTATTTTTGATATGTTGTAATTTTTTTTTTAGGTTTTCAGAAAAACATTAATAATTATTAACATTACCATCAGTCTTAAGTTCATTTCGCACATAAATCTGCAGCTTGTATGGAAAATTCCGCTTTTTGCACGAAGCACAAAAAGCCTTAAGATTTTCACGTGTTCTTTATGAATAAGGAAACTTAAAATGATGCTATTCAAATGTACTTGGCATTTCTCATCCTATCCGATGTTAACCAATGAATATAGTTAACAGTAGGTGCAGTTGAAAAGCAGCACGACTGGTGCGTACGCAATATTTTTAACTCTTGAGTGTAATCCGATTCTTAATAACCTTTCGGACACGTTCAAGTGTTTACAAATGATTGTGTGATGAAACATTTTAGAGCCAAAAACTCTCATTTCTTTCTAGAAAACACCAACCAGTCGATATGGTGGGGTAGAGTTTTGCCTCCGATGCCATGGGGCTGGGTTCGATTCCCGGTGTTAAAAGCTAAGTTCTGATCACATTGCGATTTCTTCTACCATGTCTTCCGGCGTGCATCAATATTGTCTTCAGATCATAAGTACGGTTGAATCTCAAGCCAATAGTGTAGCGATAGTGCGATTTGTTTCATATTTCTGTTACACATATGCAGGTTTGTGTTTTGTCATTTGAAGAACAGATAATACAAGTTAGGGAAGGACGTCTCAATAAGGATACATATAGGATTACAGTGAAAATTGAACCCGATATCTCCATCAGGTTATAGCGCATTTAGTGAAACAGTGAGACCGCTCGACCAGCGAGGTCACATGACCAAACAAAAACCAACCTTTCTCGAAAAGTAATTTTAGCACTTTATTTACGTCGAACTAGAGCTTCATAATTGGCTATTGGAAACGATCTGGAAAACATCCCTGAAGATGATCCGAAAGCATGCCATCACAATTTTGATACTCTGTAGAGAAGGTGACACCACCGCTTTGGTAGCCCAACGACCTGAACGCGAAGTCGAGCACTTTAAGTTAGAACAATTTAATGAGGATCGATACCGCACACACTCGGTCCTATCGCACGCTGATCAAATTGCTCTCCCACCTACTGACAGACCGCTCCCAGTGATGTTTGACTTAGGTGTTCTACCGAGAACCGTGCCTTAACGATAAGTCCACTGCGGAACCTAATTTGAATACATTCAATATACAGTCATTAGGATTATACTCCGAAAAACGTAGCCAATGTAACCTTTTTTTTAACCGTTTAAGCGGATTAACATATTAATTTATTATATACGGCATAAAAATACATATTTTTAACAATCGGAGCACTACTTGTTTTTTAGAAGTCAGCACTCTTTTATTTGCCTATTTCCGAACATTGAGGACTGTTAGTTTTGAAAGCAAGCCTTAGTGTGCTTCTGTTATTTTTATCTGTGTGGAATCTGAATCATAAGTTTTATATGTGATTCAATCAAAGAGTTTGTATATAAAAAAGTTATAATTCGCAAAAATTCCGAATGGAAGAAGAAAAAGGTAGGGATTTTTTAAAAATTTGTTTATTTTTACTCTTTACACTCTATTTAATGAAAAGTTTGATTTCCTGAAGTGTGATTTTTGTTATCATCTTGTATTTAAAAACAATCCTTCAAGATCACAAAACACAACAATGTCTTTGATTTCAGATGCGTGGCATAATCATTCTTTTCTGCAGTTTAGAACATTAAAATGAGCTATAAATACGTTATGTTCAAATCAAATGTATTGGGACTGTATAATTAATCATGAAATCACGTTGAACTAATTATAAAATTCTTCATATAATCTGAATAGTTTTCGGGCTTGTTGAGAAATATTAAAAAAAAGAAGCTTAATACGAAATCTATTAAAATTGTATATTGTCTTAGAATAAAAGACGATTTAGTCTGAACTTAGGATGCTATAAGTAATGAGTTTGTAAGCTAATAAGTTCGCTAGAAAAACAAAACAAAAACATTATTGAAATCTGACGAATCACTATCGAGAAAGGCGTTATTAAAATCAGCCAGATTTCTGGACGGAACTTGGATTTTTTTCCTCCATGATATGGAACAGGCTTTTACCAACGCTTTCCTTTTGAACATTTTTTTTACATTTTGAAAAACTTTTTTCTTTTTCTTTCGCTTAAGTATAAGTTTCTCTCCCCCCTCTAATGCGCATACTTTTTGTTTTCATTTTTAGAAAAAATGGGTATGAAGGACGGTTATTAGAAACATCATGTATATAAAATTTACTTTGATGCTTCGAACTAATATGGATATTCATAAAAAGCTACCGCCGTTATATTGAAATTATGGTTTCACGTGGTGCATTCAAAAACTGAAAAACTTGGTATGACAATGATTTCATGAGGAACTTAAAAAACAATTTTGTTTACAATATTATGAACTGGTTAAGTATAAACGTATATATGAATCTGAATCTATTTTAACGTAAATTTTTGCTATATAAAAACGGTATTTAAAATGCAGATTATTTCTTGATCAAATCATAATTTTGGCACAAATTTGAAAGTTATTTTATGTGTTTTGTTGGATATATAGTAATCACAGCATCCTGTTTTTTCGTGTGTTATTATGTATGTAATTTAGTTATGTATATATGCATGTATATATACTATGTAGAAGTATTCGGTCTGTCTCAGATATTATAAAAAGAATCTTAACACGTAAGTCATTTATTTCTTACTTGACAATTATGTTAACAAAAGTACATTATATTGAGTTTCCTTTATCATTCCTCAATTAAAACGAACTGCTTTACGTGTAACGTATATATTCATTTTAATTAAATTACTTGACAGTAGGTATTAAAGTATTCCCCAAAGAATCTTACAAATGAATTAAAATGGCTTTCTCGGGATAAAAGATTAAGGATTTCTACTTTAAACTAACTTTATTAATACTGTATATTTTGAAAATTGTTTAATTTCAAAATAATTTTTTATAAATTCAGTCATTGAATTGATATAACAGTGCTTCAGGAGGACAAAACTTTTAATCATTTAACTTTATAATTTAAGGATTAAAATTAATACAATTTATTCACCATTTGTTTTTATTTATTTAATATATTACATGATATGAATATTTGTGTTTTACATTACTTCGCAAGATTTAAAGTCACATATTCATTTTGTATTTAGTTTTACTATTTAATAAAATATTTTCTTCAATCTAATTTTGTAACATTAATTTTAAACAATTAGCTATGATAGTTTTGTTAAAAGCTTTTTAACGTTATTATTATTAAAATGAATCACGCATATTTTTGTTTCTATTGTAATTATTTTTCTTGTTTACCTTCAGTAAATGTCCAATCAAGAAAAGCAATCGCAATTTTATTTTTAATANCTGAATAAAGAATTAAGTTCATCGAAGCACTCTTGTCTTGACAATCCACGTCGAAAGTTATGAAAAATAATGGCACGAAAATGTTCACGATTCAATTCCATTTTTTGAAAGAGAAGAACTTTTCAATTTACTGTCAACAACACAAATGAAGCTATAATGGTAAATCGCCAGCTGAATTTATGTTTAAAAATATCAAACTTTCGATTAAAATCGTCTGCGGTCGTCTAGCAACACTTACAGTTGCCAAGGCCAGAAATATAAATAGCAACCCTCGTATAAGTAAGAAAACTTAAAATGATGCTATTAAAATGGACTTGGTATTTCCTATCCTATACGATGTTAACCAATGAATATAGTTAACAGTAAGTGCCGTTGAAATGCAGCACGACTGGTGCGCACGAAATATTTTTAACTTTTGAGTGTAATCCGATTTTTAATAACCTTTTGGACACGCTCAAGTGTTTACAAATGAATGTGTGATAAAACATTTTAGAGCCTAAAATTCGCATTTCTTTCTAGAAAACACCAACCAGGCGGTATGGTGGGTAGAGTTTTATCTCTGATGACATGGGACTGGGTTCGATTCCCGATGTTAAAAGCTAAGTTCTGATCAGATTGCTCTTTTTTCTACCATGTCTTCAGGCATGCATCAATATTGTCTTCAGATCATAAGTGCGGATGAAACTCAAGCCACACCTAGTAGTTCAATAGTGCGATTTGTTTTATATTTCTGTTACACATACGAAGGTTTGTGTGCTGTGCTCATTACAAAGTACGACATATAAGCCGTTGTCATTTGAAGAACAGATAATACAATTTAGGGATAGATGTCTCAATAAGAATACATATAGGCATACGGCGAAAATTTAACCCGATACCTCCATCAGGTTATAGCGCATTTAGTGAAACGGTGAGACCGCTCGACCAGGGAGGTCACATGACGTTAAGAACCAAACCAAGACCAACCTTTCTTGAAAAGTAGTTGTAGCACTTTATTTACGCCGCACTAGAGCTGCATAATTGGCTAATGGAAACGGTCTGGTTGTTGTTGTAGTTCCTTTACGTCGCACTAGAGCTGCACAATGGACTATTGGCGACGGTCTGGAAAACATCCCTGAAGATGATCTGAAAGCATGCCATCACAATTTTGATCCTCTGTAGAGAAGGTGGCTCCACTGATTGGTAGGCCGACGACCTGAACGCGAAGTCGAGCACTTTACGGTAGCACAGTTTAATGAGGATCGATACCGCACACCTCCGGTCCTATCGCAGGCTGATCAAATTGGTCTCCCACCCACTAACTGACCACTCCCAGTGATGTTTGACTTAGGTGTTCTACCGAGAACCGTGTCTTAACGATCAGTCCACTGGGGAAGCTTTTTTTTGAAAACATTCCATGTAGAGTCATTGGGATTATACTCCAAGAATCGTAGCCAATGAAACCTTTTTTTAACTGCTTAAATGGATTGAAATTTTAATTTATTTCATACGGAATAAGGATATATATTTTTTAACAATCGAAGTATATTCTACTTGTTTTAGAAGTGAACACTCTTTTATTGCCTATTTCCGAACATTGAGGACTGTTAGTTTTAAAAGCAAGCCTTAGTGTGCTTCTGTTATTTTTATCTGTGTGGAATCTAAATCATAAGTTTTATATGTGATTCAATCAAAGAGTTAGTATATAAAAAAGTTATAATTCGCAAAAATTCCGAATGAAAGAAGAAAAAGGTAAGGATTTTTTACAAATTTTGTTTATTTTTAACTCTTTACACTCTATTTAATGAAAAGTTTGATTTCCTGAAGTGTGATTTTTGTTATCATCTTTTATTTAAAAACAATCCTTCAAGATCACAAAACACAACAATGTCTTTAATTTCTGATGCGTGGCATAATCATTCTTTTCTGCAGTTTAGAACATTAAAATGAGTTATAAATACGTTATGTTCAAATCAAATGTATTGGGACTATATAATTAATAACTAATTATGAAATCACGCTGAATTAATTATAAAATTCTTCATATAATATGAATAGTTTTTGGGCTTATTGAGAAATATTAAAAAAAGAAGCTTAATATGAAATCTATTAAAATTGTATATTGTCTTAGAATAAAAAGCGATTTAGTCTGAACTTAGGATGCTATAAGTTATAAGTTTGTAAGCTAATAAGTTTGTTAGAAAAACAAAACAAAAACATTATTGAAATCTGAAAAATCACTATCGAGAAAGGCGTCATTAAAATCATTAAAAACAGCCAGATTTCTGGACGGAATTCGGATTTTTTCTCTCCATGATATCGAACAGGTTTTTATCGACGCTTTTCTTCTGAACATTTGTTATATTTTGAAAAATGTTTTTCTATATCTCTCGCTTAAGTATAAGTTCCCCACCCCCTCTAATACATTCTATTTTCACTTTTAGAAAAAATTCGTATAAGGAACAGTTATTCGAAACATGTATATAAAATTTACTTTAATGCTTCGAACTAATATGGATATTCATAAAAAGTTACCACCGTTATATTGAAATTATGGTTTCACGTGGTGCATTCAATAACTGAAAAACTTGGTATGACAATGATTTCATGTGGAACTTACAAAATAATTTTGTTTGCAATATTATGAACCGGTTAAGTATATACTATACGTATATGTCATTTATATTAATGTAATTTTTTGTTATATCAAAACGGTATTTAAAATGCAGAATATTTCTTGATCAAATCATAATTTTGGCACAAATTTTAAAGTTATTTTATGTGTTCTGCTAGATCTATAGCAATCACAGCATCCTGTTTTTTCGTGTGTTATTATGTATGTAATTTAGTTATGCATATGTGCATGTATATATACTATGTAGAAGTATTCGGTCTGTCTCAGATATTATAAAAAGAATCTTAACACGTAAGTCATTTATTTCTTACTTGACAATTATGTTAACAAAAGTACATTATATTGAGTTTCCTTTATCATTCCTCAATTAAAACGAACTGCTTTACGTGTAACGTATATATTCATTTTAATTAAATTACTTGACAGTAGGTATTAAAGTATTCCCCAAAGAATCTTACAAATGAATTAAAATGGCTTTCTCGGGATAAAAGATTAAGGATTTCTACTTTAAACTAACTTTATTAATACTGTATATTTTGAAAATTGTTTAATTTCAAAATAATTTTTTATAAATTCAGTCATTGAATTGATATAACAGTGCTTCAGGAGGACAAAACTTTTAATCATTTAACTTTATAATTTAAGGATTAAAATTAATACAATTTATTCACCATTTGTTTTTATTTATTTAATATATTACATGATATGAATATTTGTGTTTTACATTACTTCGCAAGATTTAAAGTCACATATTCATTTTGTATTTAGTTTTACTATTTAATAAAATATTTTCTTCAATCTAATTTTGTAACATTAATTTTAAACAATTAGCTATGATAGTTTTGTTAAAAGCTTTTTAACGTTATTATTATTAAAATGAATCACGCATATTTTTGTTTCTATTGTAATTATTTTTCTTGTTTACCTTCAGTAAATGTCCAATCAAGAAAAGCAATCGCAATTTTATTTTTAATACCAATGTTACATAAATGCGAATTCTGTAAATGAATTCACGTTTATTTGATTTATTCCAAATGAAAAGTAATAAATATCTATAGCGAATGGGTGAAACGATAAGCATAGAAGGTAACACATGGTAACAAAATGGAATAAAGTATCAACTAAAATAAAAAAGATCAATATTTTCCAATCGAAATTGTTTATTTGGTATCGTTTTCAAGCGAAGCTTCAACTACGGAAGAAAAGTTTGAATAAATGCTTCGAGTTACGAAATTTTTCCACATTTATTTCAATTTTTCTTTGATAAAACGATGTTTTTTTTATTTTATCGTTTGGAGTAGATTGTAAGGAAAAAATATTTTTTTGAGTAAAAGGGATAATTGTTTAGAAATTTAAACCCTTTGAAACAAGATTCGATTGTTTTATTAAAATCGCTTGCCATGAGTTTTCCTATTCCGGTTTAAATTATTATTTCGATATTAATCGTTCAAAAAAAAAAAAGATTTAAAAAAAAATACAAACTTTTTATTATTATAATTTTACATTCGACTTATTTCTTACTAAATGATATCTATCTATATTAAAAATATTGTGGTGTATAGGTTAGATTATTAAAATACTAATCATTTTTAACACTTTATTTAATTTAATAAAAATTTTCTGATGACTATATAATATTTATACAAAATATTTTTCAATGTGAAATTTAACTGTTAAGAAAAGTTTTTTTTCATGAGAAATTTTTTTTCATCACCTTATGATTAGAACTATTGTTAATGATACGTACTGATGAACGATATCCCGGGTTTATCTTGTGAAATTTTAATAAACGGTCGGTTTGGTGGTAAAAAAAAAACTATTATAAGTCTTTGGTGTTATGATCAAAACTTGGATTTTGGAATTTTTCTTAAACTTTTGCAAGGAATTTATCAAAAATATGAACAAAAATGTTTGTAAAAGTATTATCAACATAATGCTGCCTTTTACAATCAAAGTGTTAGTGATAACTTGTTTAGAGCTATGAGCGTTTTATTTCGAAAAATTTTCTAAGTAAGCTAATTCATTAGCTAAATCCACACACATATTCTCCCTCTGCACGCAGTTAAAAATAAATAATTTAAAAGCAACTTCTTTTTAACAGTATTTACATAACTTTTTGTGATTTCCAGTTTTTATTTTTGATGATTTTGGCCGACTCTGCGTTGATGAGAAAAGCACCCAGATTTTAAATTCTGTCTTTACATTCTTATGAATGATTTCGACCTGTAGTTGATAATTTTTGGGGGGTAAAAAAGTGATAATCCACTAAAACAATTTCACTTCTTCTTATATAAATAAAAGATTGATTTTAAAATTAAAAATCTCGGAAACAAAGAATGATATAGGAATGAAACAAATGGTGTGTTTATTGTGACAACAATAAACATTTCGAACAATCTTTTTAAAATTTAGTTACAAAACTTGGCAGCAGATGGCGTTGTAAAGCGTGATTGAAAATATTACAAAATAGCACGAGTTAATTGATGATTTGCACTTTGTATATATATCTACAGAAACTTAAGTTAACCATTTCAAAATGTATGAATGTTCTTAGTTAATATAATAAATATAATTATATTTTAATTTTTAAAAATCTGTCAATTGTATTAAATTTTATAATATTGAATTTCTAATCGCTACCGATCTGTTAAACTTAGTTCGAATGCATCTAAGTCTTCCTCTCGGTACTGTTTGTATCTTTGATTAACAAACTAGATTTATTTTTTAAGATTGGTATATATTAAAGTACTGATTCTTATTTCATAGAGTTGCGTAAAAATAACTTTACTGACTTTTTTGTCTCGTATCATACTATAATTTTAAGTTGTGTTGTTACCGAACATCAAAACTGGAGTCATCTACATAACACCGAATGGTGCAAAATAACGGCATTGATTTTTCATTACATAAGGAACTGTCTCTGGTTCTTGGTGTAGTCAAACACCAAGAATTATTTGCGGTGTTTCACTTCACCATTTTGGTGTAAAGTATTAGGGGGACCGGAAAAAAATGCCGTTTCGGTGCATTAAATATTCGTTAGTCTTAAAAACCAATTCATTTTTTTTGGATCTATTTCGATCCGCCATTGAAAGGTTGTTGCTAACGAGGGGGAATACATTATTGATTAAAAATAAAATCTTGATAACAAATATCAAATGCACCCCAAATGACATTACTTTCCTGTCCCCCAAATAGATGCACTTTGTCTTGTTAAAATACACAAAAATTTTTTTTCCGTATAGATACATTTTGTAATAATGAACTTTTATTTCTGTTGATGTGTAGCATCGTGCAAGAAAGCAATAAATTTACGCAATTTCGTATTCGATTGTAAACAGTCTACAAACGATATCCAAAGTACACCAAAACGGACGTTTTTGGTAACAAGTATAATTGACTAACGTTGAGAATGCTTTTATGTTTGGTGTAAGCATTCTCAATTATTGGCGTTTATATTTAATTACACTCTGTAAAGTGCATATGAACGTTCAATTTGATTTTAACTTAAAATAATGCATTCTGTCTCAAAATTTTTGGGTTGTTCAACAACGAATTCGGAAAAATATTACAACCACTTTTTACAGGGAATGGAGTCAGACTAGTGGTCGAAACTTTGAGCCATTTTTTTTATTTTTTTAATTTTTTATATTGCTTTTTTCGATATGCATCTGAAACTAACAGTACGCATATTTTTTGCAACAAAATATTTGAAACTGATAACAATAATAATAATAAAAAAAATGAATAAAAAAAACTTAGAATTTACGCAAATTTTTTCTCGTCTAATACTTATTTATTGAGATTTAATTTTACAATAATAATGATAAAAAAATATTAGATTGTACAGTTTAAATTTTTCAAAAACTCGGATATACTAATTAAGTAGATGAATTGTATAATTCTATTAAGTCAGAAAAAAAAGTTTTATTTTGAAGAAACTATTTAATCTTTCAAATTGAGATTTCATTCAGTTTGCAAGTGAGTAAATTAAAATATGACTGATTGTTTTAATGTTTATAACATTATAATTTGCTAATAATAGTTAGCGTTTTCATATCTATTTATTATGATACAGAGTTTACGCAAACCTTTATTTCACTCAACTTTTCATTTCATTGATTACTTATAATCTCAGTATACAAGAAAAAAAAAGACAAAATTTTCCACTTAAAAATACATAGATGTATAAAAATACACGTGAATTATGAAGTGAAAGAAAAATACAACTATATTAGTTTTTATAATTAATTTATTTGTAGTTATATTTTTTTTTACAAAATTCTATATCAACAATATTTAACTGGTTTAGCGTTTATAAATTTAAAAATCTATTCGCTACAGTTTTAAAATAGTGCTAACTTTAGTGCTTGTGTGCATATTTCCAAGACGGATAGAATGCCTTACTAATAAAACTCTGTATTTTGAGCAGAAGTTTACTTCTGATAGTCGTAGTTATTTTGAAATGATAATTTAAGAAATATAACAATAATTTACTATGAATGCACTTGAAAGTTAAATAACTTTAGTAATTTCATCTATCTTCAACAAATGCAAGTTTTTGTAAATTCATTTTATAATTTAAAGATGTGTGACATTATTAGCGTGTTTATTAAACTTCTACAAGAATCGTTAAAAATTAAATTTTTTATTAGCCGTACGGAGAATTAACATAACTTTGTTAAAATATTAAATGTTTAAGTTTTTAACTCTTTGACGCAGAACTTTTATTAAACATATTTTTTCTACGTTTTTTATTATTTTGTACTAATTTAGGTCAAAATAAGTGAAAATACTATATTTAGCATTTTAATAATTTATGGTTATGAAATATACCATGAAACACCAGTGTATTTCCAAACAATCAGTTTTCAAATTTCTCTCAGTTAAATCTACGAGAAAGAGTTATTCGTCATTGAAATTTCTTTAACTTATAAAATAAATTATTGATAAATTCTTCAATATGAATGAAAAAAAAATTCCAATTTGTCTTGGACTTTATATTTTAGTACAAACATAATTCCGATATTCTAACAGATTTGTTTAGTAACTATTTGACTATTTTACGATTAAAAAATACCGAAATATATTTTTACTTGTAGTTTAAGCGTCAGAAAACAATATATAAAAGGGTCACTGGTGTTCCATCTGCATCAAAAGGGTAAAAAATTTTGAAATTTGCTTAAACTCGAACGGATCCCAGATAGCAAGTCACCATACGGCAAACGTTGTATTTTCATTTGGTTAGCCAAAAAAGATTGAAAAATTAAGTTTCCCTTAAACTTTATAATTATACCAGGCTTGTTTCCTTAAAGATTGAATAAAGGCTTGCAAAAATCTTTATAAAAAATTCTAATTTTTTAGTTTTTATTGTAAACCTTGCTTTCTAGATTTGTCCAGGCTCTCTAATCTTAACATTTTGATTTTGTTAAAAATTTAGTGATCAAGCCAACTTTACTTTTAAAGTGTTAAAGAAAATGTATAAAAGCCTGCACAAATGAACGTCGTTTCACAGTAATCGTTATAAAATCTAAAGTGAAAAGGTAAATTTTTTCTTGGTTTGGGAACGCTTTCTACTCTTAATTTGAGAATGATTCCTCCTCGATTTCAGATGGTTTTTCTAGCCTCATTTTGTAATTTCGGATTTAATCTCGGTATAACAAGGTTGTTTATTAAATCTTAATTCGAACCTCATTGCGTGTTAACTAGTATAGTTACATTTAACATTGTTTCAAGCTTGCACGGTTTATTTGCTAATCATAACTTGTTGGGCTTTGTGATAAACCTTATTGCTGACGTTAAAATCAACCTTGCACTTGCTATCTGGGATCAGATTATAAAATTATTTTATAAATTTGTATTTTCAAATTTTTTAAATGCATATTTTTTAGATAATTTTTTTTATTCTTGTAATATATTTTGTAAATTTTTAAATAAATATTACAAAATTTATGCTAATATAAGAAAATTAATTTCTTATGTTTCTAGATTCACGAAATGTTTACACATATTATTAGCAGAAACAATGTTTTCTTATTTAAAAACGTTTGATTAAAAAAATTTTTTTTTTCGAAGTAAAAAGATGTGTCGATATTGTTTTTCAATTTTATAAATATAATATTCAATGAATATTGTTTATTTGGCATACATAAAATACACACACAAAACGTAAATGTTTGTAGCAATATTTTCAACCATATATTTCTATAAAACAACTAAATACAATTGCAGAATGCAAATATTAAGTAGGGAGCAGATATTTAAAAACTTAGTTTTTTAAAAATTGCTACAAAAAATATGCAATGACAAAATTTTTCATTTTAGAAATTCAAGTTACATAATCTTTGAAAGATCTCATTATTTTTCCCTTTTCATTTGTAACTCATGGTTAAAGTGATAAATTTGATTTATATTAAAATCATTCATCATTTTATAATTAAATCACATTAATCACATTGTTCAATTATTGTTAATTATTAATAATAAACGGTAGTTTTAATCCATTGATAACAGCCAGTAATTTTTTAAATCAAAGTTAATCATAAATAGTAACAGGGAGTTATTAATAATATCTCCCATGGATATTACTCTTTACTAAATTTCTTCGTTAATTATTAATAATGACCTTCGTTAATTATTATTAATGACTAATAATGATTAAGTTTATTTCTCTATTCTGTTTCAAAGAATGTTTCTAATGAAACCGAGTAAAAAGTGTTCAATAAGTCATGTTTTAGAGTTTTTTTTCCTTCAAAGTTATGCCTCGTTTAGAACTTGCTGATAAAGAATAAACTTTTAATTAGCTAGGTTTCTTAAATAACATATTTAAATGCCTGGTGAATTTAAAAATATCTGACAAATAAGTGAACTCCATTGTTTGGATTTCATGCACTTGAGCAAGCCATAATTAAGAGAAAATTATCATTGCCATTGCTACAGTTTACATGCATTTTTTTTAAATATAAAATTCGTACATTATATAATACTCTCTACAATAAACTATCATCTTCATGAACAAAAAACAAGTTATACTCTTGTTGCAATATCCAACATTCTCTATCCGAATAATTCATTTGATATAAATATAAAAATCAATTCAGTAAAACGCCGCATTTGGTTCTTTCATCAGTTTTCTATTTGACTACAATTGAACAGTTCAAATGCTCGTCTTTATATAAAAACAGTTGAAATTCAACTTTACTTTACTCTACAATATTTAACAATCATGCTCCACTTAAATTGGAATGAGTTGTGTATCCTTTTTTTCAAAATAAATATTTTCATACATTCAATAAATATTCTTCTTTAAGTACATTTTGTTTCACTTACACTTTAATAGGGATGTCCAGTATATTACGAAAGATATGTATTGTAAAAAGCGCACTTCGATTGTTTTTCAGTTTTATATTTTCAACTAGAATAGTTTTTTTTTCATTATTTGGACGTAGATTACGAACGGGAGTGAACTACTTGCCGTTTGAGAAATTCCCGCTGTGACAGGGAATATGAAATTCAAATTTGTTTTCAATTTTCTAATGTATTTGAAAATAACTACTTCCCAAGCATATCAATTTTTAGGATATCAATCTGCATATCAATTTTTAGGATTCTTTTAAAATTCAATTCCATTTTTTATGCATTTTTTAAAATTTTAAGTCCCTTTTTAGTTTAAATCACGGATTAAAATGTATGATACATAAGAAAAAAAAATGTAATGGTAAAAACACGAAGTCTGGTGAATCCAAGCTTTTACCGGTAAAAACCAAACTTTTACAAAAGAGGCTTGGTAAAAGTTCTAAGTATGCTGTAATATGATTCTAATCCAGTTTTTTTACCAAAGCACTTTCGTGAATTCCAGGTTTTATTGATAAAACCTAGGGTTTACCAAACTTTAGGTGTTTTGGAGTAACATGTGGGTAATACCATCGAAATTGATCAAGCCAATAATTTTGAAAACCGAGATAATGTTTCGAAGTCAATTGATTGCCAGTAACCATTTAGGAAAAAAAAGCCCACGTCATCGTAAATAGCTTTTATCAGTATTCCTAAGCAATATATTAATTTGGGTCTCTTTTCTCAAAACATATAGACAAATAAATGATTTTAGAACATTATTTTTGTTTTGCTATTTATCAACCTGGTAATTTTCGGCAATATACGATATACATGATGCATACGTAATCCAGTATATGCGGTAATGGTATTTCATCAAGTTTCAATCTCATATAATCACTATCAGCTATGTTAGTACCGATAAATGTCCATAGATGTCGCCATTTTTGCGTATTAAAATCGGTAAATAGTAACTTACGGGCCCTTTTTAATAAGATCCTGTTTTGAGCTTGTATTGAGTTAGAAAGCCACTTTTTAATTATGTCATTATTTTTTATTTAGTCATGTAGTCTAAGTGCTTAAGTAATAAGGTCTCTTAGAATGAAAAAAAAGATGATTTTTTCCTAGTTTACATTTCCTAAAATTTTAATGAGTTGTTTAGATAGATTGGATTTTGGGTAAAATAAAATTTGAAATTCGATGCAATTAATTATTTTAATTTAAACAAATAAAATGCTTCGAGAGTTTCGTTTTGTTGATATTTTGTTTGTTCCATTGTCACAGTGGAAATTAATCAGTTGGTAGATGCTTGTTCACTAGTAGTGCTAAATGTAACAAGAAAATTCTACTGTAAGTTTATAAAATGTCTATGTAGCGTTTTCTATAAAAGGTTACACATTGCACAAGAAAACACCATTAACAGAAATGAAGTTCTAACAATGACGACGTCGTGCCATGATGATAAAAATAGGTATTTATTTCTACGTTTTGTGATCACTTTAATTGGTAGAAAGTTTCTAGAACTTCTAATTAAATGCACTTTCTATCTAATGTTAAAGTAAGAAAAGCTAAACTATTTCTAATCTACAATTGTTGATTTCAAATACAAAGTTTTTATTAAATCTGAAAAAAAAAGAAAAGATTTCATTGATATTTTAGTAATGATAAACGCAAGTTTAATTTAAATTTGTGGCAAATAACTGTTAAAGAAAACAGAATAAATGTGTTTAAGGTATCTTGCTACCTTAAAGAAAAAAAAAAAAATCAGTGAAAGTTATGAGCTTGAATTTTCTTTTTCAGAATTAGCAAATTTGGAAAAATGCACTTGAAACATTACGATTACAGAAACATGTTTTTATGGGGTTATGGTTACATCAAAGATTATGTGTTTGTGCCCCCTATGCAATATGATTTAACAGAATTACGAGGAAGGATCGAAGCTTCATTAGTCACCATGATGTAGTGAGTGTGGCAAGAGTTTGACTACAGGTTTGAAATCTGTCTGTGACCCAAGGGACATTGGTGAAAAAAAGAACTTGTGATATTTCTTTATCAAAGTAAAATTTGGTGTATTCGTAATATTTCGCACGTTATAAGCCTCCAAACCACGGAAGAAATTGTAACTCTGTATTTTAATTTGATAAATTTGCATTTTAAAGAGATGCATGCGTAAGCTCTTCAATTAATAGAACAATAATTTTCGAAACTAAACAATTTAAGTAATTAGCTTCATTTTCGATATAAAATAATTTTGACTAGATAATTCTAACTTAGATTTATTTCAAGACCCACCTACACAGAAAGCCACGCCTAAGTTTTTATGTAGGTCAAGTTTTAATTCTTTTTTTTCAAGTTTTATTCTTGCTTGTTACAATGCAACTCAAATAACTGTTATTATAAACTTTTAAATTTTTTTTGAGTATATGTCATATATTTGCTGGACCTTAAATAAACTAAAACCAATATCTAAGCGTTTCCTTTCAATATATGCATGGTCTTTTGTACGAGCATCTTATAATGCTTTTAAATGCATAAAACTTAGAATTATTGGTATTTTTTGGACTTCAACGGCCTTACTTATTAACCACTTCCATTTTAGATCTTAGTTTTCAATCTATTTGGTAGATAAAAGCTATAGGAAATTAATAACGTAAGAAAAATTTATGATAAGATATTTACTAGTGTGTCATTGCAAAAACTTACTGATACAATAATTTTTCATTTAAATGAACTATTTATGTTAAAATTATTAAGAAAAGAAGTTGCTGTTATAAAAAATATGACGTTAAAAATGTCGCAAGATACCTTAAGAAATTGAAAATGCATTGAACATATTGAATTTTAGTATTTAACACGTATATACATTAAATACAGAGACTAACTAGATAAATTACTTATCCTGAAGATATTAATTTAGGATTAAATTTTTTAATAAATATTTGTTTAAATTATAATCTTTTTTTTCCTTTTAACTTATTTAGGAGTTGTATTGTTGGCTAACATCAATTCAATGCAAAACACATCTAATTTAAAAATATACATGAGCATATTTATCATGGTTAAGCAAGCAAAGGCTGCGTAAAATACTTTGACATCCCCAATTATAATTTCTTTTTCTATGTACAGAAGAATATACAGTACATTCCGTAAGTCTTTGTAATATGAACAACACGCATAGGAAAAATAAATTCATCAGAAATCACAGAAAAATAACATGAAAGAAATATAATGTTTATATAAGAATGAATCGATAGATTATACAATACTTTCATATGCACTTTGATTCAAAAATTCGTTAGATATTGTAATGTGTTGTATGAATTCGAGGTAAATTTACTTAATTTTCCCTTAAAACAAAAAAATTGTTGTGACTTAAAAGTCTTAGTTTTTAAAAAAAGGGATTTGCTTAATATAGTTCATATAGTTTTCATATACAGTTTTAATATTATAAATTTAGGATTATTTTATTCATAGCTGGCGAATTAATACAAATGGTTAATTCCATTGTTGTTCGGACAAGTGGACGCTTTCTAATGACATCTGGACAAGCCAAGGTCGCCAGTAATTTTCTTTTTATGAATTAAGTCAAAAAAGTGCGCCTGACGTTTGACAAGAGAGCATGGCATGGGAGAAAGTACGACTTAGCTCAAAACTCCACTGATAGATGGCAGCACCACTCATTCGTGAGGCTACTTCCTCAATTTAGAAATCGATATAAAGCGAAGAAAATACTCTCCAGATTCATGTACCCATGGTACTGCTCAGTGACCGACCCCAGCACTTTCAGTTCCACAGATTTTACGAGCACGTGCACCTCCAGATCGAAGTCTGATTCTCTAACCATTGGGCTACCACGGTCCGGTTAACTATATGAAGATTCTAAAGTGCATATTAAAACTTTGGCAAATTAATATCAATGGAAAACTTTTAAAGTGTATTAAAATTATTTGTCCAAGTATGATTTTTATTTTAATTTTCAGTCGATGCAAAGGAAAAAAAAAGTTAATTTTTTCCATTTTATACTTAGTAGTTCTTTTTTTAAAAATCTAAAGTGAGAAACTTGTTATATGCGAAATGTTTATTAAAATATAACGATGGAAAAGAAATGTTTTCGATTTTTTGAACAATTTAAATATCTTTTTGGACTATTTGTTTCCTACTCAATTCGAATAATAAAAAACACAATTTTTATTGCTGAACTAGAGCTTTTAGGGATCTGCTCCATAAAACTTAGGGGATTGCGTAGAGTTTACAACAAATTCTATTACAAGGAAGAAAGGATGGTACAAAAGAATTTTTATGTCATTTTACATGATATGCAAATACCTAATTAGCAGACAGTTTTTTTTAGAGCGATCATAAAATTTTCGTTTGAAAGTTACCATTTAAACAAATTGAATTTAAAAGTTATTATTCGAACACATGTTGAATAAAAGAGCAAACCGTTAGAAATTTTGGAGTGTATTAAATCATAATATCGTTCAAATTTGCTACAACATTAAGGCTGCAGAAAATTGTACTGTACTGTACCATAGTACTATTTTATGGTTCAAGGTACGGGTATTATGACTCAAGACATTGATATTAGGGTTAAATGAACCAGAGTGTAATTTACGCTAATGCTAACAATTTTTTTGAATCATAGTGCAGTTTTTGTAATACATAAGATACTTTTCATACTTAATAATGATAAATGGAACGAAGAAATAATATGTGCGTATAACCGTATGAAAACAACGAAAGTACTTTTTCAAGGAAAAAAAATACGTATAAAAGTCATGTTAAATGGAATTATTTTATGCAATGAACAGTTTTTTTTTCAAGAAATTACTGAGACAATTTCAAGAAAATAAAAGTCAACTAAACTCGGTTAAGCCCATTGTTTTTTGCTGAAATTCAAGAACACTTGAGAGGTGAAATGCAAAAATAAGAAGTGAACATCTTCATGACGTTGCCACAAAAGCTTTCGAAGTTAAAAGAAAGACTAAAGCCAACTGAAAATTGGTCAATCTTCGCAAAACTGCGTGGAAATGGATTCATAAATGCATAGAAATCAAACAGAATTTCCTTGAAATAAATATAATTTTTGGCGCCAGTTGAAACTCAAAAGTGGATGAAAATTTTGTTCTTGACCATCATCGGTTACCGTCAATTTTCAACTGAGTGTCAGTGTTGTATTTTTTGTTGGAATGTACAAGTATTTTGTCATTTCGACTTCTCTCGACTTAATAAATATACATCGGCTTTCCTCAGGAAAGATATAGCTCTATTCAACAGTTCAACAAAAACTCTGCTATAGCAGCTTATGTTTTTAATCACGTGTCCGATGTAAAATCGGAGCAAATTCGACTGAGCAATATTTCACTATAAATAGAATTTATGGGACCCTCTACGTGATATCTGGGTTGACGACTGCCACCAGATCCTGTATTCCTTCTGGTTCTCCATCGTGGGAAATCATCATCTAATGACGGAACTTTAACAACCTGTAAAGTATGAAGGAGGTTAGATTAACGAAGAATTAAAACCACTGTAATATATGTGACTTAATTCAATAACAACTATAGTGAGCTACATTTTAAATTTTTTTATAGAATGTAACAATAATGAGCGAATAGCGAGTTTTTGCTTATTTTTTTAAAGTTAGCAATTAAAATTCTTTTCATAGGTAGCTCGTTGATCTTATTTAGAATTCTTTTATCATTCTAATACAATAGTCTTTTTTCCAAAATTGAGCAGGCGTTATATGTCATTAGAAAAATTTTGACTATTGCCACAAAGGTCAGTAAATCCTGCCAAGTTCATCAGCCTTGTAAGTTGACCACCTGCCTAAATCGTATACAAAAATCGAATTTTATTCATGTAGTAAAAGGTTGCAAAATCTTCGTAGCCAGAGCAGGTCTTCCTACCCGGGAGTGTTTTTGAACTATATTGTAAACCCCTGATCAGAAAAAATATTTATCTGGGAATTTTCTATGCCATTATGTTTTTCATTAGAATTTCGCTGAAATGGTAAAAAAGTAGCATATATTAATTTAATAATAATTGCATATAGTTTTGTGTAATGATATTTTCATATATTTTTAAAATATACTTTATTATAGCACGAAGGAAAAAAAATCTGGTTCCTTACAGTATGGTAATGTAAATGATATTTGACATTTCCAGTAAAAGGACCATAATTCTGGTTAATAGAACCAAAAAATACGGCATTTAAATCATTCATTTGGTAATTTCTAAGATCAAATGGTATAGGTTTACCGAAAATTCCAACTTATTATTTATTTGTATATTAAGAAACACTTATTATTAAACATGTTTAATTGCTTAATTTTAACTATATTTTCTTACCCTGTGAAAATGGCAAGCGCATTTTCCTTGTAGAAAATCTTTATATCTTGGCACGGTTATATTAAAAGTATCGATTATATCGAAGTTATAATGTTTTGCGAAGTCTGCTAAACCCATACTGTGAAGTAAAAGTTTCCTTTGTTCATCCTGAAAAGAAAAACCAAGTTTATTATTGAAAAAACAAACATTTTGTATAGTAGTTTGTCATTTTACTAAAATAAAAGTGTTTCATTAAATTAAGCACAGACTTGCAAAGCTCATAGGCAATGTTAGGGATATTAGTTCACCGCATATGCTATATCAAAGGGACCTTAACTTTATATTTTATAACGTATTGCATTAGAAAAATTTGCAACCCAAAAATTTTTTAATATTTTATGTTGTAATAAACATTTCATTAATATTGTAATAAGTATTCCAAGTGTCTGGTCTTTTCCATGGATGTATTCCACTTTTAAAGAACTAGAAAACTAGAAACGGGTGGTTGTGCCAATAGAAATTTTTTTTCAGGCTACCAGCATTTTTCGATTTCTTGGAGTCTTGTTTAAGGTTATTTTTAAAATCGATTGCACAGTTTACAATTTCATTGATACTTACCATGGATAAGGTGTGGACGCCCTCTACTGGTAGATGAAAACCTGCACCAAGCGTTTTCATCACTAATTTTATACCTTGCAAACGCTCTCTGAAAAAAATAATCAAGGCTTAAAATGCATAACATATTGCAGTTTCTAGAAATCCAAATAAAACTTGATTACAATTTTTTTACATACAGTACTTGAAGTCTTTTTATAACAATTCAGAAAAAAAGTTTGAATTCTATTCTAAGTCCCGAAATTGAGGCAAGAAATAATTTTGATAGAAAAGGCTAGTTTTTTTTTAAAATTTCAAATTCTTTGTTTTTTTAATCAAAAATACAGAGTTTGATACAGATTGTCGTTTTGTTTGGAAATCGGTAATGAGGGAGTGGTTTTCTTTGTAGCATTACAAAATAGCTTTGTGGTAACTTACCTTAAGCGAAATTTTCAATAACCGCTTAGCACAAATGAGGTTGAACATCATTGATACGGCCCTCCATTTCATCATTCAAAAGCGTGGGTGGTCATAGATTTGTAGAATTCAAAAACTCTAAAAGAAATAGTCCTACAGCGTAAAAATCGCATAACCTGGTTAGCCAATTTCGAGCACGAATTCAGCAATTTTGACTCAAACACGATCAAAACTTTGCCTTCTATTTTTATTTATCTTTAACAATGAGATGTGATAATTCGTTAAGGATAAAATTAAAAAGAACGCCAATATCATTTGACGCCAATAATTATTAATTTTGGTTACATTTATTAATGGAGTAATTTAGTGCTATGTACTAAAAGGCAAACTGAATGGGGAAAATGATACTAATTCCTCAATGAGAGCGCAAAAGATTAGCAAACTATTATTGACGTTAATGATGCTTAAATCATTTTGATAATAGGTACTAATTGAAAAAAAATTAAGCTACGTACTAAAACGCGAAATTAATGGAGAAAATGTACTTATTCGTAATGAGGAACCGTAAAAAGTCGACATACATGAATGATGCTTTATTTTTTCATTTTGATAATAGACACGACTGGCATTATGGTTATTGGCGAAGCTTTAATGGCTACGAAATATACTCTTATATAGGTACAAAGTATTTTATGAGTAAATTTGGTGCCTTTACAGCTGCACCAATACTGTACATTTTCATGATAGGTTTTTTACGGTCCTATCGAAGATAAAGGCACAGGAGAAAGTAGCTTGATTGTCGAAAATTTTAAAGATCACGAGTTGCCACAAGCAGCAGCATTATGCCAGAGGATACTGAATACAGTTAATCTTTATTTTGATGGGATGAGCAACTACATACGTGTTTTGCTTAATCTAATAACGTAAAGTCATCGGGAAGGGTGACATGTAATGAAAAACATTGGAATCATTTTAGCTTTTTTATTTGTGTCGATATTTATCTTATAGTTTTGGGAATTATTTTGCCCATGTTCAGTACTAATTTGTTGATTCCTTTTTTATTCACCCTGTACAAATAACGGGTATTCAGTTAGTCAGTAAATGAAATAAATCTCGAATAAACTAACCAATCAAATCTTATTGGTGATCGCAATGGGCTACAGGTGGCACAGAGCAGAACTCTTTACCTACACTTACGCAACACTTCGCATGCTTTCATTCGTGTGGAGAGTCATAGGAGAAGTAAGCAAGTTAGTTTCTGTCTCGATTTTCAAATAGATTAAAAACTAAAGTTCGCAAACTATATAGAACTGAAAACTACATTTGATATAGTTCTAAAAGAAAACATCGCGGAAATTTTGAAAATATTTTGACAATTAAATACGAAAAATATTAAGCAAGGGAAAAATATCGTAGTACATTCGTATACAACTGAGAAGTGAAGAGAGGGTAGGGTGGAGGGTCAAGATATGGAAACGATTTTCTCCCCAGATTCGAGCGTTGCGATCGTGAATTGCGTTCCATATTTCAAAATGAAGTCTTTTTTTTAAGCACATAAAAATTTCAATGTTATCGAATTGCGAGTCATCATTTTGAAGTGATATAGCTAATGCTATTTGTAGAATGATCAAAAGCTCCCTTGTCAGAAAGTATCATCAGAAGCAGATTATCTGGAACAACGCTTGTGCGTTATCATCCCCTCTCTACAATCTCATCACCATACATATCTTCGTCGGAGAGATATAGAGGGCTGAATGGATAGGATTAGTACAGTGCTTTAATCAGCGGACGCTCTCTCATTTAATGATAAATGAAGAGAGCCCGTATTTAAAGCAAAAGGGAATTCGACTAACTGCTCCTCGCGATTCCCGACATAGATTACAGATGGTATTAATTTGGTCGGAAAGCATTATAAATTTGATGTATTACAGTTCTAAAAAATGAAAAAGAATAATTGAAGAATTTGATGATGTATAGGGATAAGTCAGTTTCATTTTTTTAAGAGAATTAGTGATCAAAGTCACTATTTCCATGTAGGCAATTTATGTGTCTAGTTTGTAATTTAGCGGAAATTCTTATCTATAATGTAATACTAAAGAACAGTTTGGCGTAAGACTGGCACCGTGGGAAAAATTTGGTCTATTACTACTGTTAAAAACAACATTACCAGTATACATTATACAAACAAACAAAAAAACAATTTCATTTTTCCGTGTTCCCTGTTGGAACTTGTATCCCAACTTAAAGAAATGTTTTTTTTAAATGTACTTTTCTCATTTTTAATTGTTGTTATTAGATATTATTGTCCTTGTTTTTTTTAATATGAATTTCATAAAATAATTTTCATAATAACTTTGCTTTCTGATTAGATAATAAATAAATAACAGGGATTATTATATTTATCAGCAATTAATATATTCCAAGCAAGAGGACCAAAAAATTTAAATGATACAAGGATTGATCTTGAAAAGTTGATTATAGATCAAAGCTTCACTACCCATGGACGCGAAATGATTTCGTGGTTTCTTTTTTATGTAACGGAATTGGGATTTATATCACTCAAAAGTTCTTCTACTGCATGGAGACCATTTTCAGAAACGTCAATTGCCCAGGAATCGACAAAATATTTCAAAAAACGGTAGAGTTACAAATAAAAATTTGCAAATTTTCGATTTATTTTGCCAACTATTTAGATGGCTCAATACGGCTTAATCGTAACAAAGTGACGCATCACAAAATCCATTGAATTATTTCGAAGTAGTGGTGAGTAAAAACACAGATAAATTGAATTTACGAAACCAAGAATCATAAATTAAAAGACTACCACTCGGAAAATATTTATCTGCAGTCCGGAGCAAGTTAGCACTTCTGCATTTCAAGGCATTCTTTGTAGTTGCCCTTAAGAGTTCTATATCGTAACTACCACTACAATTATTCAATTCTCATCCACTAGTATATAAAAAATGTTAACACGATTCTGTTTTTAGGTATTAGGTATTTTCGATTTGCATTAATGCACTGATTCGAGCAGCATATCCTCCTTAGGATTTGTGACATTAATCTCTGCATGCAACTCAACTTGCCAACAACAAGTTTCAGGTGATTGTAAAAAAAATGGAAACCAAATGGAATATGAGAAAAATAAAGTATTTCTATCTTATCTCATGACAGAGATGACGGAAATAATTTTAATATTTCTGTCACCTACAATGCTGAAATGTCCCAAATTTATACTTACGATGATTCGCGTGATTTAATGATTGCCGGACAGATATTAAATTAATACTAAAATTCAATACATAATGCACTTTGACAATATCGCAGATCTCTCTTGAAAATAGTTAAAATTGAAATAAAAAATCGAAGTGTTTCCACGCCGGCAAAGCCGTGGCAACAGCTAGACCAGAGTTTCCCAAAGTGGTCCATATGGACCCCCAGGTGTCCGTGGTACCATTCAGGGGGTCCGTGAAAAATAAAAACTGATTTAGGGGTCCCTGAAAAACGTCAGGGGGTTTAATATAAAATAAATTGCGATTTGTTTTTATTATTATGGAAATTAAGACAGATAAAATAGTAGCGATTTTTATGTCCTAAGTAAACTATAAATAAAGGTGGGTGCTTATAATTACTAACAGTGGTTTGTTACAAATCAAACAGTTGATTTACAAATTTTCTTATATCTTTTGTTCCCTTTTTAAGAGATAACAGTATGAATGAGTGGAAGAAAAAACGCCGAAAATACAGTGTTGAATATTTGAAGTATGTCTTTATTTCTTCACCAAGAAATAGTACTTTACCTATGTGTCTACTATGTAATATAACTATAACAAGTAATTCAAGGAAACANGGATTTGTGACATTAATCTCTGCATGCAACTCAACTTGCCAACAACAAGTTTCAGGTGATTGTAAAAAAAATGGAAACCAAATGGAATATGAGAAAAATAAAGTATTTCTATCTTATCTCATGACAGAGATGACGGAAATAATTTTAATATTTCTGTCACCTACAATGCTGAAATGTCCCAAATTTATACTTACGATGATTCGCGTGATTTAATGATTGCCGGACAGATATTAAATTAATGCTAAAATTCATTACATAATGCACTTTGACAATATCGCAGATCTCTCTTGAAAATAGTTAAAATTGAAATAAAAAATCGAAGTGTTTCCACGCCGGCAAAGCCGTGGCAACAGCTAGACCAGAGTTTCCCAAAGTGGTCCATATGGACCCCCAGGTGTCCGTGGTACCATTCAGGGGGTCCGTGAAAAATAAAAACTGATTTAGGGGTCCCTGAAAAACGTCAGGGGGTTTAATATAAAATAAAATTGCGATTGATTTTTATTATTATGGAAATTAAGACAGATAAAATAGTAGCGATTTTTACGTCCTAAGTAAACTATAAATAAAGGTGGGTGCTTATAATTACTAACAGAGGTTTGTTACAAATTAAACAGTTGATTTACAAATTTTCTTATATCTTTTGTTGCCTTTTTAAGAGATAACAGTATGAAAGAGTCGAAGAAAAAACGCCGAAAATACAGTGTTGAATATTTGAAGTATGTCTTTATTTCTTCAACAAGAAATAGTACTTTACCTATGTGTCTACTATGTAATAAAACTATAACAAGTAATTCAAGGAAACATTCCAAGCTTAACGAACAATTGATAAAAATCCATAGTGACAAAAAACAAAGATTTAACTAATTTTCAAACAGTCAAAGAAAAATATCTGAAAACACCGTCATTGCAACAACTTATAGGGACAACATCTGAGCGAGGTGACGATGGATTGCATGTTTCTCATAGTTTCGCATATTTCGATATATTACATGATTGCAAAATCTGGAAAGCCTCACACTATTGAAGAACTTATTTTACTAGCTGTAAGTGAGATAATACTCACCGGGTTGCACAAACCAGCTTTTAACATTGTAAAAAGAATTCCACGGAGTAATGTACAAAGAAGGATTGAAGTGTGTAGAAAATTCTTTATGTGAGTACTTAAAAATATCTGAATTTTCTATACAGCTTGACGAGTCCACTTATCCAGGAAACAAAGCTTTTACTTTCAGCTTATGTAAGATTTGTAAAAGAATGCAAATTCTACCAAGAATTGTTATTTGCTAAATGTTTGGAAAGCGATACGAAAGGGGAAACGCTATTGACTAAATTAAAAGCTGTACCCTTTACTATTATCATTTCTGTAGCTACTAACGGTGCTCCGGCAATGGAAGATACAGAGGTTTTCTGGCTAACTTAAAACAAGCTGCAGCGAATGTATTTTCAGTACATTTGCTAAACTTAGCGAAACTAATTTGAAACTACAAGATGAACAATTAAATTTAATCAAAACTAAAATCGTAAAACTGCTTTTGTTGCAAAACTTTTTCTGTATAAACAAAACTTGGAAAGAGGATATTGTTCTCTCAGTTTCAGTGCCGTAATGAACTTCATCACAAGAAATTATAAATAAACGATTAGAAATTAGTGCTCACAAACATTGAGCCGGACATAAATACACTTTTAAAATCTCACGTTCAAAGTCATGATTTTTTTAATTTTATTTTAAACAAAAGATATCAAGCGACTAGGGACAGGACGATTCCATAATACAAACGGACTTAGAAAATTTAGAAAGGGGAAAATGAGCTCGATATCGGGAAAATGTTGCAGGTGATTAAAATATCGCCTTATTTTAGCACCAACATTAGAAGTCAAATTTTGGCGGGATTTTCTGAAGAAAAAAAAAAACTTAACTAGGGTCATCAAAAAAGAAAGAATTGATTATTAGGCTTTACAGAGAAGACAGTCAGATTTGATATTTTTTATCTTCAAAGAACATTTTTGATGCAGAGAGGTACGTACCTCAGTACTGTTGACAATTATCGGTCGCTGTTCCAGCAATTCTGTACATGTTGGAGGAGCGTGAGGGGGGGGGGAGATCGTGAAAAGAATTCCGTGTATAAACCGGGCAGTGGCACTTGACCTTAAAAAAACATCAGTGTAGGGTATACCGGGCAAATGTATACTGGGCAGTGGCACTTAACTAGACCTTATATATATTTCAGACATTTACCAAAAGTCTAGTCGACTAGGCCTAGTATAAGTGCCACTACCCGGTATACCCTGCACTGATGCTTTTTTAAGGTCAAGTGCCATTGCCCGGTATATATTTGCCCGATATACCCTACACTGATGTTTTTTTAAGGTCAAGTGCCATTGCCCGGTATATATTTGCCCGGTATACGCTACACTGATGTTTTTTTAAGGTCAAGAGCCATTGCCCGGTATATATTTGCCCGGTATACGCTACACTGATGTTTTTTTAAGGTCAAGAGCCATTGCCCGGTATATATTTGCCCGGTATACGCTACACTGATGTTTTTTTAAGGTCAAGAGCCATTGCCCGGTATATATTTGCCCGGTATACGCTACACTGATGTTTTTTTAAGGTCAAGAGCCATTGCCCGGTATATATTTGCCCGGTATACGCTACACTGATGTTTTTTTAAGGTCAAGAGCCATTGCCCGGTATATATTTGCCCGGTATACGCTACACTGATGTTTTTTTAAGGTCAAGTGCCATTGCCCGGTATATATTTGCCCGGCATACCCTACACTGAAGTTTTTTTAAGGTCAAGGGCCATTGCCCGGTATATATTTGCCCGGTATACGCTACACTGATGTTTTTTAAGGTAAAGTGCCATTGCCCGGTATTACAGCAAACGTCGCAAAAAATAAACATAAAAACAAATGCAAACGGTCACGGTAAACACTTGAAATTTAGCCAATACGCCAAGGAGGCGAACAAAAAAATCCTCAATATTCTCAGTGTAATTACCCTCTTTCCCTATTTTTACTCTTCCGACGAAACTCTAAGTTTTTAACATTATGGAATCGTCCTTCCCCTAGTCGCTTGTCAAAAGATATAATTTCAATAAACAGTTCTTCAACAAAACGTTTTTTTATTTTAATTTGTAATTTTTAAATCGTACATATATGCAGTTTTTCACTTGGGGCCCCAAGTGAAAAACTGCATATATGTACGATTTAAAAATTAAGTAGGCAAGTTTTGACTATAAAAAGGGGTCCATGGGTCAAAAAAGCTTGGGAGCCACTGATCTAGACGGTGAAACAATTTGGTTAATATATTATTTAAATACAGTTGTGCTGCGCATTTGTCTTTATCATTAAAGTTCATATGTTTTCAAAATAACTTTAAAAGCTGACCAAACTCAACTCAACTGAAGGCGGCTAATTCTATTTACAAATATCTAACTAAAATGAATATAAGCAAAACAATCCATTGAATTTTTTTTAAATGGGCTTGGTTAGGATTTATTAAGAATATAGTTATAACGAGATGTATTACTTTGTGACTACCCAATACAAAATATTTTTATATTATTTCTTATTTTATATCCGTCAATGAACAGCCGACCCAATTTTGGGTTTACGACTACTCATACTCAACTCCGTAGCCTTGTAATTTTGAACCCAATCCAAATGACAAGGAAACTCCTGGATCAGTATCCCCAGAGGTATTGATTTGTTATGGGAACATGGAGGACTTTGCTACCCGACAGATTTAACGTGTATCAGTCACCATTTACTGCAAGGAGAGTCTTTAGCCGGCGGGGATCGAACCCTAAATCTCTTGGACATGGGCCCAGTCCCTACCAACCAGGCTATCCCGGCCCAATACAAAATATTCAAAAATAAGTAAATTGATTGATTCTTACACTCTGAGTGCACGAAGCATCATCAAAAGATGTTGAGTAGCTAACCACTGTACACCACCAACTATGAGGACTGTGTTGGTACTATTCTGCAATGGTCGAGACCTGGTATGGAGATAGAGAATAATTTTTTAATATCTGATAAATGAAAAGAGATTAGATATTTAGAAAATATCATTTAAATGATCTTACTTCTGTATGAGGTGATAGAGAGCTTTGTCGAATACCGGTCTCTGATTGGTGGGCAGCCAAAACTGTGGATAGTAAGCAAAACTGACCGCCGTTTTTTCGTCGTTCACGTTTTTGTAAACCCGAATATCGTGAGTTTTGTCCCATTCGTTTAATGAACCATTCAGTCGTTCAATGACATAATGCATCATACCTCTATTCGTTGAATCACCGATGAATAACAGCTATAAAAGAAACATGAATTAAATTTTGTAAATTCCTCATTTTGCAAAAATACTAAAAATATTTAAACAAAATTCAGTTAGTACTATTTAACGTGGTGTAAGACCGGGTACAACCCGGACGGTCTCCCCCATTGAATTTTGTCTATGCTGGGCCCACGAAAGCTGTAGTGCAGCAGATGAAGAAGATAACTATATCCAAGACAGAACGAAGGTTTTACGAACCTGAAAACATAATTTATTGTTGGCCCCTTTCGAAAGAGCAAAAAGCTTTATTTTCATATTTTGTAGATTCTTTGAATACCCTTTATACAAAATTAGTTTTAATAAAGATATAAAGACATTTTCTTCTAAAAACAATGGTAAACACTATATTTTTGAAGGTAATTTTCGTTGGATCACCAGCAGTTCTAGTCCCTCAGCAGACAATCTCTTTCTCTCTCTTCCCTCTTCCTTTTACCGACTTGACTACATCACATGAAAAATTACCTGTCTACTTTTCTTAAATTGTCTAAAAAATAGAAATGTCTGTTACTTTTTCATTGAAATTCTAGTAGTTCTAAATTTTCCATAAAGCATGTAACTTTTTATGGAAAAAAAATCATTTGTGAAAAGAGTAGCGCATCTATGACTTTTCGTGAATGATATATTGCATACAACTAAACAATGAGTATCTTGATTAAATCTGAGAGTTACTAGGTCGAACAGTTTAGCTTCAACTTTCCTTCGAATCTTAGCTACCCTGCATTACACCAACTTTCCCTATATATCTTTTAGATGATAAGTATTTTTATTCTATCTAAGTACTTTTCGATTAGAATAAATATTATAATGATATAACTATAAATGTTTTTTTTTGTTAAAGATGTTTCAGGAATTAAAAAAAAACTTACCTTTTTACCTGCCAAACAGCGTTTTAGTTGTTCTGTTGAAAGTGTGGCATGTCTACAACCATAGGGTTGCCACATTGCCTCTCGCCAAAAACAAGTGGATCTTTCAGCGCAAGATCGACATGGCAACACCCAACGACCTGAAAAAAAATTAAATTAAAATAATTTTTTTGTGCTGGAATACCGAACTTTATGAAATTAAAAATCCGATCTTATTCCATGAAAATACAATCTTGTCCGTAGAAACAATATATAAGGTGTTTTACTGCGAATATCTTTTATATATTGTTTTAATAACCTTACCGTAACTGAAGTCAAACAAATATATACATCACAAATTAACCTTTAAGAGAGTAAAAATCAAAAATGCTATTGAAATCTTTGGAATCCCAATTAAGAACTTAAAAAATATGCTTGATTATCAGAGGAAACAGTGAGGAATTAAAAATAGTATATAATAGAGGTTAATTTATTAAAAACTGCATTCCCTTCAAAATTATAGAAAATGGAAATAACAGTCGATATTTTTCAAGCGCTCTAAAATAGGTGGCCATTTTCAAGACCTGATAGACGTGAATTTAATTAATAAAGGCTCCTTCAAGTTCCATCAGACAACTAAGCTGATTTTGATGCTTTTCATTACGCTTTGTCAATAGTGATTCCAGAGGTTTCAATTGTGTGGTTGTTTCTTCCTCAATAAAATATCAAATTGCAATATCGATTGTGCATACTTTTTAAACTTTTCTTTTTGCGTTTATTTCGAATTTTTTCTGACCTTGTCCTAACACGCTATTTTCAACCTCTTATAGCTCCATAACTGTTGGAGCTACGGCTCTAAAATTTGGATATTGACTACAAGGAGCAATTTTAATCGTTCGAGTCCTTAGTAATAATCTTTCAAAAAATTATCTTTAAAATCTATCAATAAATCTTTCAAACAATTAAAGGAAATTAATTATAATATTAAGCCCGAAAAATTAATAAATAAAATATCGCGTGTTTAACTAATAAAAATTGAGCATATATAGTCTCGACTAATTTTCTAGGTATCATGTTCTCTTAGTATAAAGTTTGTAGTAAAATATGTTGCAAGAATTTCCCATAAAATTTAAAAAAAAAAAACAGATGAAAAGTCGTTTGTTTATTTGGTTTTATTATTGTTATTCGTAAATCACCGACTTTTCATCAACTTTCCTTAAAAAATGTAAAAGAAATGCTTGCAACACATAACAAATTTTGCTTTAAAATTTTTTAAATTATTTTTTTGACAAATGATCGTGATTATAAACACACTGTTTGCAAATTTGAAATAGAGATAGCCATGTAACTATATGTAGTTGCCATTATCAGCTCCAAGCCCACATAATTTGTTTTTCTGCTCTAAAATAACTATTTTTAAAAACGTTTTAGTAGAAAGAAGTAAAAATGGGGCATTTAATTAGTCTCTAAATCAATTATACGAAGACAATTCATGAATTTTTGAAAAACTCAATATTTAGAATTTTAAGTGCTAACAACAAAAGTTATTTACTTTTCAGAGGTGCGAATGTGATTCTTTCTAATGAAATAACATGGAAAATCCTGTTTAGTGACAGTAACAATATGAAATAAAGACAGATTATTATTTGTTAAGTTTTTATTTTTATTGAACGATTTCTTTTTTAAAATTTCGATTGCGTTAAAGAATGTCTATTTTTACAGATACAAATAATTATAGAGAATATTGCTAGGAATATGTTATAGCTATGTAAGAAAATAAAAGAACGTTTTACTGCATCCATAAATTTAAGTTAAAATTTCCATACAAACCATAAAAATGCAAACGAATTCAGTGATCAAACTGAAACTAAAATTAAGGATAATTACTATAGCTGTTTTACTTCAAAGGCGAAAAGTAAGAGCTACCCTATGGTTATTAATTACGCCTTCAATATCGAGTGTATAGTGTAATTGAATAAAACTGTCTATGGGGAATTTCGCTTAATTAATCATAATCTGACGAATAACGGCGCTTCATTCACAGAACAGCTTTCCTCGCGTGCTAATATACTTCTAGAAAATGTGAGTCACGCAGGCTACTTATTTGAATAATTATTCGAAATTCCAAGACACTTCTGAAAGTAGGCTTATGAGACTACTTCGTTAACTTTCGGTATTTTATCGTGTTAACTACCATTCATAAAGATGGTATGAAGAACTTTACGAACTAGACGAGTTCTTTTCGTTTAGTTTTCTCTTATTTAACATAATTATTCTCCCTTGACCTGTATAGAAGAAGATGGAATGGCGGAAATGGTTGTTCTAAAGATAGTATATGGCGTTTTTTTACTATTATGGAGCTTAAGATTAGATAGCACGCGAAAAGGAATCTAGAGTAAGGTAGTTTAGTGCCTATTTGTAGAAAAAAAAGATCATTTCGTGCGGTGGTTTAGGTATGATATGGGACCGTTAGTTAGGGTTTTAATGATTTAACAACTGTTTTTTTTTAGATATCAAGGTTAAAAAATGAAATTTGAAATGTTAGTATATTTTATTAGCTGTCGAATCCAAGGACATACCCTAAGAATATCTTAATGAAAACCAGAACCAATAAATTTTAGTTTATTAGAGTGTTATTTTTCTGAAACAGTCAGACTTAATAATGTCCAATAATAGAATATCCAGAAATTAAATGATAGATGTTTCGTATGAATTCATTAAGACTATTTTTTGATGACTTTTATTATTTTAAATTTAGATATGAAACTATAAATAGATAAACGAAAAGGTAAGTGTAGTCATGTTATTTTCGCAAGCTATGTAGAATGAACGTTGATGGTAATATATATTTTTTGAATTCTTATTAGAGAAGAAATCATCAGGACAAAATTAGAAATTTTAGATATTAGCTAACGACCAGTTGTAAAATTTTTTAACAGTGTCCACACTTAAGACATATCAGTATTTTTTTTTCAAAAATATTAAATGATTTAAAAAAAGCTGTTTATATTGTTAACATATGGCATTTCTTTTGAAATATTTCTCTGAAATATGTTAAACATTACAAGATTTATTTCTGAAATGAAGAAAAATTTGTAAAAACATGCGGGAAATAATGTAGCTTTCATAATAATATGAAATTCACATAATAGTTAAATAATTATCATTAATAATAATAATATAATTTTTTCCTAACCACTGTCACTGAACTTCTCATTCTTCGTCCCGGATGATGCCGGAAGTGTTGCTCATTTAACGTTACCTGACAGGCAACTGTGAGCTTAAGTCACGGAAACGACCAACATTAAACATGCCACAGACCCGTTCATAGGTTGTGCCAAATTCACACATCACACAATAGAGGACAACACACTGAGAGAAACATTCATGCCCTGAGCGGGACTCAAACCCGTACCATTGGCGTCGCAGTTAGGTAAGCTGACAGCTCAGCCACATGGCCGGTTAATAATAATAATAAAATGCAATTTAGGTTCAGTTTCGACTAAAAAAGTGGCAATTCGTTGGCGACTACAGATAATTTTTTAATCACCACTTGTTATATTTCGGCGTCCTGTGGTCAGTGGCTTCATTTCAAAATGATTTAGATTAGTAAGGAGAAAATGGGTTTTAGCGATTTTTAGATTTTTCTCCTTTCGATTGTTGTTGAAGTATGCCTGTTTAGGCAGAAGGGGTGCGGTTGTACTTGTTTTCCAGTGGCGCCATCTATGGCCAAGAATTCGACTTCTGCTACACCATACGTCGCACCCGTTTATAGGGCGGACCCATTCATACATCCATTCATTCATCCACAGATCGTAATTTTGACCTGAATCAGAGAACGATCTATCTCCAATCCAGTACCCCCGGAGGTATTGATATGTTATGGGAACATGGAGGACTTATGCGACTCGACAGATTTAACGTGCATCCGTCACTTTACTACACGGGGAGTCTTCGTCTCCTTTCAATTTGTACTCTCTTAAGAAAGTTCGGAGGAAAAAACTCTTAGGCGTGTTTATGTACAGGGTTTTGCATAATAACCATCTTTAAACCAGATTTTTAAAATTCTTTACAAAAATAATATACATTAGTAGTACAGTGAACCAAAAAAAATGGACCACCTTGAATAACTTTTGATCTAATGATCGAATCTTCACGATCTAGGATTCTCCTTCTAGGACTCATTCTTAATGGTTCAAGGGGGTGACCGTAAATATGCTTATTAATCAGTGCAGACGATATTTTAAGTTACGAAATCAGTCACAAAAACGTACTTTCTCTGAAAAAACATATGTTTTTTTCCGACAGATTCGGATTTCTGACCTTCAAAATATAGGGGGTAGCCGCAATCTGGGAAATATGGTCATTGTAGTTTGATTAGGAGAGCGATTCAAAGTCTGCACCCCTTAATGTTACTTTTAGCGTATTTCGTCATATCTCGAGAACTTTTTAACCGAATGGAAAAAAATTTACACTCAATTATAAAATTTGTTTGTCCTAAGATAATAACATAATTCCATGCAAAAAAAAATTTTAGTCAATATTTTTTATTATTTTATTTAATAGTAGTAGAAAAATTTTGAATTTTAAGGTATTCAACTTTTAACATTTTAAATTTTGCAAATTAACATTACAAAATACAAAATTTGAGCGAAATAGGTCTAATAGTTTCTGAGAAATCGAAGTTTAGATAAGTCAGATATATGAAATTCATATAAAATCGAAGGTTAACTTAAGCAAGTATAAAAAGCAGCACAACTAGAAATATTAAAAAAAGCAGACGACATTTTTGGAATTGTTTTTTGAGTTGACTGATTCAGACCGAGAGTTGTAAGCCCGTTATAGGAAAATATTAGACACAGATTTTGTTGAGAAATGTGAACGGCTCGTTAAGGAATAAGAAAGTGTAGGAGTTTGAGTTATATCATAGCCTAAATAACTTCCTGCTGGTCAGTTAGTTCTGATGTCATCGAGTTTAAAATCTTCTGAAGTGATGGAATTGTTAGAATCTTGTTTTATTTAGAAAAAGCTTTCCGATACTTAAATAAATGTCATTTTTATACTAACTGGAACTCCAATTTAACATTTAATACAATGTTTTTCGGAAATATTTCATATAAAATCGAAAATGTTTTCAAAATTGTAACACTATCTGAGTGATATATAGTCAAAACATGTACTATTAGAGGAGCATTCGATCTCGAACGGAATGAATTATTTCCATCAGCATGAATAAAAGGTGTGATTCCTCACCTGGAGCATCACCCTGCATACAGATGGGAGTGTCATTAACCTCTTCCATATATGAGATCCAGTCACGTGATATGCCCGCATCTCTCTGTATGCCACATAATTCTGTTGGTGAGACCCGCATTTCACATTCCTAAGAAAAAAAGGGGATAAGCTTTTAAGAAAATTCCTGATACCACATCCATAAAACATACCTTCAGAAATTTTTTTATGAGCTAAAACCTTTAAAATCCTAAAGGACGTTCTGTCTTTAAACTCTTTTACGGCCGACAGGGAAAAAAAAAATCCATTATTCCGTCCTCCTGCGTCGTTCAAGAAGATGGAAGGGATTTTTATGTATTATTAGGCATTATATTCCTTTTCAAAAGTTTTTGTTCATCCCGTGGTGCTGGAGGCGGAGTTTTATTATGTATAATTTTGGAATAATTTATACGGGCATTGAAAGCATAGCATCGAAGCATGCAAAGTAGGTGCTTTTCGAATGATAAAGAAGTTCCATTTCGAAACAAAGTACCGTTCGCAAATATTTAACAGCCCCAGCTTTTCAACATTTGGCCAACAAAGAAGTTGCATTTGCTTTAATGTTTTTCAAAAATATTTTCCAAGAAGGAATTTTTCGTTTGAAATCTGATAGATAGTAAAATGAAAAACAGAAATATTTTCATTTGTTATAGAATTGTTAAATAATGATAATTTAACGAAATATTCATGTTTAAATAATAAGTTTGCAGGATGTGAGGATCATAAAATACGCGCATATATGAATAAGGTTTGTACACTATACACTGTTGGAAATTTTGGAGAGTTTTGAATCATACTATATCGTTTAAATTTGCTTATAAAGCATACCATATTATAACATGTTATAGCAATATTATAGCTGTATTATATTATAGTATTACAATATATTATAGTATTACATTATATTATAGTATTATATTATAGTATAGTATTTTGCTTCATGACAAGTAAACATGATTACACGATACCATGATTTAATTTGAAAGACAGTTCAATTGTTTATTAGGATGCAGCGAATTTGACACAAGTTGTGATTTTTTAAAATTTTATTTTATAACCGTCGTTGAACAACAGACCCAATTTTGGGTTTACGACTACTAATGTTCAAGTCCGTAATCTTGTAATTTTGATCCAATCCAGAAGACAAGGAAACTCCTGGATCAGTACCCCCAGAGGTTATGGGAATATGGAGATATCTGTTATGGGAATATGGAGGACTTTGTGGCTCGACAGATTTAACGTGCACCAGTCACCATCTTCAACCGGCAAACCCATGACCTCTTGGACATGGGCCCAGTGCCCTACCAACCAAGCTATTCCGGCCCTCATAAGTTATACATTCTGAGAAAAATCTTTTTTTTTAATTATATGTCATAGGCTAATTGGAAAAACCAGCTGTTTGCAAACGCTGACGTCATTCTGCAATGCGACAACAAGCCTTACTGCAATAAGCCTAGTAAATATTATGCCATTTCGCAATAAGTTGGATTTTCCATTTAGCCTAAGCTGGAGCCTGTTGAATCATAATATATTCCAGCTTGCTTCAGCCTTAATAGGGTGCTAAGTTGAACCAGATTATCGTCATTCTCAAACTTCATGACACCATATTAGTATTTAACTTAAACGGAAATATAGTTCAGTTTAGCCTCGCATTAAAAGTCTAGCAAACCTACGCTGCATTCGAGAGATCACATAAAGTCAGGATGACCAATCCCTAGGTAAAAATACTCTGATCTAGTTTTCCGCGTTTTTGTGAGTAAACTTTTTTCGTCCATCACAAATTCTCACTTTCTATAATAAATAAGCTTTCAAAAGGTGAAGGCATGCATTTAGCAATTGATTAATTTAACACCAGGAGAGCAAGAAAAATATTGTTACCTGATGTAAGCTGCAGACTTGATGTTGAGTGGCAGGATCAAAGGGAGGCTCCTCATGCGTAATGGTCAGTCTCTGCACAAAGAGAGTGTAGGTATTGATTATCCAGGGCTCTGTGTGTGTTATGTCTACCAGTAAGAAATTAATTCTATTCTCTCCTACTCCCAGCGTGTAGTTAGTTGTTCTAAAAGAATTATCATTACATTAGTTTATGGATTAAATTTAAGAATGTAAAAATTCACATTAAAATAGTTAAGTGTCCGGAAATTCACACAAGAAGTAGTTTTGAGAGAAACCTCTTAGATTTTATTTTATTTCATAATCATTAGCAGAACAGCCGATCCGATTTTGGGTTTACGACTACTAATGTTCAATTTTGTAGCCTTTGAATTTTGAACCCATTCCAAAAGACAAGGGAACTCCTGGACCAAGTACAAGGAGAAATTTGCCTTCATGGAGGCCTTTTTGATGGAACTAACCCACATTTGCGTTACATGGAGAGAACCTCCCTAGACGTATCCCTGACGTCAAGGGGACTCTAACTTATGATCCATCTACCATTGAGGATATTTTACGTCAGCACTGTGGTCGGCGCGAGCTGGATGCCGAATTTGTATCGACCAGCCATCCCTGAGATTTGAAACCGGTTACCCTCATTGGAAGGCGAACTCTATCCTCTCAGCCACCACTGCTCAACCTTAGGTTTATAATTAAAAATTAATTCACAATATAGGGTTTTATATAGAATACCATATCGGATATAGTTCGTTCACCAGGAGTTGGCACTTGGCTCCTCCTTCATCACGTGATATACGAGGCTACTATTTCCCAGTTTTTGGGAGAAGGTTATGAGCAATACTGAACAAGGTTGCTATTTGGCGATCGTATGGCAAAAATATTTATTTCGCAAACTTTATGTGCATTTTTTAAACATTAAATATTTCATAGATGTGATGATATTCCGCCCCATTTTTGTGATATTTCTCTCTCTTGAGTAAATAATTTGTCCTTTTTGAGACATTTTTCTAGGAAAACAACAGTTTTTAAATTTAAAATATATTTAATTAGCTAGAGAAATGAAAGGTATAATAGCAGATGATAAAGCGAAGTAAGTAACTGAAAAAGAATTAACTGTTTGCGTTTGGCGCGCATCAAGGGTTTCAATTTCAAGAGCGGAGATGTTACTCTTCTTACTCCCGCTCTGAATGAACTCTGCGTCCCAGGAGGTGGAGCCAAGTGCCAACTCCTGGTGAGCGAACTATAAATGATTTCTACAATTTCGCTGGCACATAAGAATTTCGTTGATACAGAGTCCAATTACCTACCTCAAGGTATAGGTGGTTGAGGGCTTGGTGGCAAAGTTTAACTTTATTTTGACAAAAATGGTCCCCTGGCGTTGAACCGCATGTTCCGAAGAAACACCTAATTTGGAAATTATATGGTCGCGGAATAACTAAACATCATTATGACCACCCTGCTA
The DNA here is from genome assembly GCF_043381705.1 of Parasteatoda tepidariorum. NCBI lineage: Eukaryota > Metazoa > Arthropoda > Arachnida > Araneae > Theridiidae > Parasteatoda > Parasteatoda tepidariorum. The sequence goes on from NC_092206.1 coordinate 55,544,257, forward strand.
ATAACAAGTAGGACCAACCCTTAGCCATCAAAACTGCTAGCACCCGCCGTTGCATTGATTCCACAAGGCGCTGATAGGTAGTCTGAGGTATCTGGTACCAAGCGCCTACCAACTGTTCCTGCAATTCCCTCACATTGCGAGGGGATAGCGTGGCAGCATGAATTTGGTTTTCCAAGTAGGACCACAAATGCTCTATTGGATTAAGGTCAGGTGAATTTGGGAGCCAAGACATGACTTGAAAGCCACTGGAATGTTCCTCGAACCAGTCCTTGACGATTCGACCTTTATGACATGGTGCATTATCCTGTTGGTAAACACCATCCCCCACAGGAAAAACTGTTGCCATGAATGGGTGAACCTGATCTGAACCTATATTCAAGTAGCTTACAGACGTCAGGGATTGTTCTATGAGGATTATGGGTCCTAATGTGCCCCATGAAAACATTGCTCCTGGGCGAGAAACCATGAAAACCTGGGCGAGCTCATTGTTATAGATGGAGGGTGGTCATAATGTAACGGCTCTTCGGTGCATATATATATATATATATATAAGATGAATAAAGAAACTTTACATTAAAAACATATATAATAGAAGAATTTCCACGAATTTACGAGTAATTTGAGTTTTTGTTTAAGATAGACATGAAAATGTACAAATTGAAATTATCTAACACTGGTAATAAAAATCTGCGAAGATTAAGCTAATATTATTCTTAAGAATAAAAACTCACCTGCTAGGTCCGTATTTGTCGTCAATGCGCACTTCAGTTTGACAGTTCTGCGCCTGCGCAGAAAGTTTTACCATCAGTTGATCATAGCTAACGTTTGCGTAATAATCTGTGACCAAAGGGTTAAAATGAGGGCTGAGGTCAAGAGGAGGATACACAGAAATACTGGACAAGTAAGGCATCGTGGTGGGATCTGTAACAGATGAAAAAATGCGCTCGCTTATGATGAGAATATTCCATATAATATTCTAATGCGTAAACAAAAGGGAGAATTTACTACTTTTATTCAAGTTTTTAAAATGATATTTTATTTTTCAAACATAGGTTTTAGAAATCGTGTTAAGTTTGTACAATGGTGTGCACAAGTCCCTAACCATTATATTATTATTCTAAGTTGATCACAATAAAAAGATAAAATGAAAACTATCAGTCTTTTAAAATAACCATATGTTTTTAAAACAGTATGGACTTTGTATGGACTTATAATGCAATTTTTTAAAGTTTATATTCATAAACAGTAAAAAGATTAAACAACTTATAAAAATATACTGGATGGAAACATTTTGCACGAAACTGTATTCGCTAAGTTGTAGATTACCGATATAGCGAGTATTCTAACGGAGAGAAGGAAATTATCCAATTTGCGCACTATACTCAATATAATGCAAATAAGAAAATTTATTTCTTACGATTCTTGATGTCCAGTAGTACATGCTGACATCTTATTGCTTTCTGTAAAACTTTTTCGAAATACTTTTGCGGCTAACGTAATCTAGATTTTGTCAAGATATATATCCGGTCAGTATATATCATACGTGATGCAAAATTCTTCGTGTTGTTGGTTGTACTCATAATGCATAGGCCGATCTAGTTCCTAGTCGGGCCAATCATTATGAGTATCTGAGATTCAAGCAGCTATATTTCAGGTACCCGGAATATAAACTACGTTATTTTGAGTTCTCAACAACGGGACTGCTGTACCTAGAGTTTCCGATATTGAGATCTTTTATCTTTCTAGTTTCTGATATAAGAATTTCTTTATTTCGAGTTTTTGGCATTTGAAGTGCTGTAATTCATGCATTTAGAGTTTCGGACATAAGGGCCTTTCAGTAATTCACATTCCTGACATTCAAAGTACTGTATTTCAAATTCCTAAAATTCGTAATTCTGTATTTCTTTGTTTCCAATATCCTGACTGATTTATTTCGAGTTTTCAAATCCTGATCGCTTTATTTTGAGTTTCTAACATTCAGAATACCGTAATTTGAGTTCAGAACATTTTGAAATTTATATTTTGAGTAACTCACAATGGAACTGCAGCATTTTAAGTTGTTAGATTGCAGTATGTTAAGTTTCGAAGAGTTATTGAGCTAAACATAAATATTTAAAATGAGAGAACACTATTTTCTTTTTACTCTTCTATGCAATGATCACACGAGTTTTATTTGAGAGTTATTGCTTTAGTGAGACTTTGCGCCCGAAAGATTGTATTTCATAAAATTTTGTATCACGATTATTTCAACCAAATGCTCCATTAAAGATTTCTATAATTTAAGCTTGAATCTTATAATATATAAAAACGATAATACTTCTTAAACAAAGGTATAAAGAGTATTTAGTAGGTAATGTAAAGTATATTGAAAACTTGTAAAAGTAATTAAAATAAATCAATAGAAAATAAATCAAATTTGTATCGATATTTCAAATTGAAATCTGTCTTCTAACGTATTAAATTGTATCAAATGCTAAGGAGTGTCAAATTAACGAATCGATATTTCCAATTGAAATCGGTCTTCTAATGTATTAAATTGTATCAAATACTAAGGAGTTACAAATTAACCTTATAAATTAAATGGAAAAGAAAGTAATTAGGAAACTAAAATTTCCAATTAAAATCCCGGTGTGCATAATTGCAAAGAGTTGATTTTAGCTCAGAGTATATATAAAAATGATTAACGATTCTTCATCACAAGTGCGTTTGTCGAAGTTTAATAATTTTCTTACCGCAATATATTCCACAAAAACTGTATTTATGTTAAGTTTCATGGTTCAAACATTCAAGAAGTTAGTTCGTTAAGTTTTTCTACAATTCAATTTTAAAAGTCATATTTCAACAAAATATGAGTAAAATAAATAAATCTATGTTAAAATTATTCTCCTTTTTTAATTATGAAGCAATTTTTTAAAACTATTTATGAAATTTGCCGACAGTCTTATCTTTGAATAACTTTTCAAATTATTGAGAATCTTTGAATAATAATTGATAAATTTATGAAATAAATTCAACGTTTTTCAACACTACTCTAGAATAACTTTATTTTAGGCGAAAGAATTTATGTTACACGCAGCTGAATTATCATAATTATGGTGAGTGTATGTTATATAATCTCGAAAAAAAAATCGTTTATCTAATTTAATTTAATTAAATTACACCCACAGACATAAAATACTATTTATCTACAAGTTAAATTTGGAAATTAAAAGCGTTTTTAAAAAACATTCACAAGTTAGGAAAAATTTTACGTCTACGAAAAATATGGCAATTTAATCTTATAAGATTATGTAGTTGATAATAAAATAAACAAGATTAAATCTCATTAAATTAGTAATGCATATTTTGATAGGGGAGGAAGAAATATTTCGGATAAGTGCAAACAAGTATTTTTCTAAATTAGTATTACATACTATGCACGTGATCATTTTTTTTTTATAATTTACAAAAAGAAAAACATATGGCACTTTCTCTTTAAACTTTCAAGAGCTACTATAAATAAGAGAGAGTCAAAGTTAATTAAAAATTAAAAAGAACAGTTTCTCCACCACACTATACATTTTTATTTTTGATGAAGGTTTATGCGATTATTTTGCCTAAAAACTTGTTATCAATTTATTGTAAAATTAAGTAAATTAACTCTTGTAGAATAAATGAAAATAATATAATGAATGAATCTAAATCCAGTATTTAGTATTAGATAGTTTTAATATCTTTGGGTATATTAAACTATCTGTTTGATTTTATGAATAATGCTCTAATGAAAATAATTTTTAAATTTTTTCACCGGTATCGAACAACTGGTCTAAATCGAATTTGTGGTTACATCAATATTAAATTCTGTATCGTAATTATGAACCCAAATTTGATGACAAGAGAATTTCTGAATCAAGGATTAGGATAAGTTAACCTTCGGGAGCCACGGTGGTTAGAGCGAAGGCTAAAGCGTTCGCTTCCCATTGAAGTGACCCAGGCTGGTTGACAGAGGCTGGTTAATATGAATTCTGCTCCCGGGTTGCATCGACCACAGTGCTGCCGTAAAATATCATCAGTGGTAGACGGATCATGGGCTAAAATACCCTTGCTAATCGGCTAACCATTGGAGGTTTTGGTGGTTTTACTCTTCACGTAACACAAATGCAAGTTAATACCATCAAAAATTCTTCCACGAAGGCTAGTTTGTTTCAATGCTTGATCCAGGAGCGCCATTGTCTTCTGAGTTGAGTTCAAAATTAGAAGGCTGTGGAGTTGAACAATGATAGTCGTAAACTCGGAATTGAGTCAGCTGGTTAATGCCGGTTATAAAATAAAATAAAAAGTTCCCCTTCGGGAAATACTTTTCATTTGAACTAACTCTAAGTAACGTTACGTGGATAGAAAAAAAAGAAAACCCTGTTAATCATACGACAAGGGATCTCTAACCCATGATCCGTCCACCACTGGAGATTTTTCGTTTTTAGGCTTAGATTTCGTTACATACAAAGCATTTTATTTCACTTCATTTTAATTTTATTTAATGGAAACATGTACGAATCGTGACTAAAATATGTACGAAAAGTGGGCAAAAAACAAGATTTTTTACTGATTTTTTGACTCAAAGGTGTTCAACATGGTGACTTTCAAAGAAGTTTAGCAAATTAGCTTCATTTAAACTTTTATTTTTTAAAATTTTGCAGGAGAAAAAGGATAATTTTTGAGATATTTTCATTCTTTTATAGATAAATTTGTAATCGTCTGACTAACATTTAAGTTTACCATTTTTTTGAAAAATATATTTTTAAATTTTTCTAACCTTAAAATTTTTATGCTTAAATTATAAACCTTTAAATTTTAGACTTTAATATTTACTATAAAAACCATATAGTTTCAATGCAACTCCTTTCACGAAACCATTGTGCTTCGTAAGTAAAAAATGTATACTTTGAAAACTTCAGCCAATTTCTATAAACAGCTACCGAGAAAAGATACATTTTAAAGATTACATTCAGCAAAATACAGAATTGATTACATTTATACGATACATTTTAAAGGTTTACGAGCAACTTAGTGAAAATATTTGATTGTTACTTACCATCACTACAGCTTGGTAAAAAAGGCTCTGGAATGTAGAAATAGGAAAATTTAATTCACAATATTAAAATACGAAATTACATGATAAAGTAAAAATTGTGTACCATAATAAAAAAAACTACTAGCAAAATCAGAGTTCATACAAGAATTTTTAAAACTGTATTGCAATACATTATGTGATGCAGGGAAATTAGCATAATCATTGCTGTGTGACTTATTGCAATAAAAAGATCACTGGAATGGTAAATATTAAACATTTATATTCGTATGAAAGTTTAAATGCTGAAACGCACGATTCCGAATACTTCGATTGTATATAGTATTTGAAATAAAGAGATTTTAAAAACGATGCGGAAATTGCAGGATCAGCAGACCACTGACTGTAGCAACTGCGGAGAATTCGATAAGAAAATGACGTTGATTTACGGTGGCATAGTTGGAAAATGAGCTCGTTAAAAAGTGATTGGTCAAATTTGAAATCATATTAAAAATTTCATTATTTGAAAAGCCATTTAAAAAAAGACCTAAAAATGAAAAATTACTACCGAGAAAATGGTCGGTAAATGCTATGGATTTATGATGAAATCATCACGAATAAAGCACGTTAAAAAATTATTACGCAAATTTAAAATTCGGTTTTCGAAATAAGATTGTATTAAAAATATCGAAATTGAAATGACTATATTAAAAAATGAAAAAAGTCGAAAATCGATCAAAAATCCAGATCATCAGAAGTTACTTGCAATTTTCGCTACTGCGTTTTTTTGTAATTAGAAGTTTAGAAGTTTTTTAATTAGCAATTTGCTAGTTGACGAAATCCTGACCTGGCATGTAAGTTGTAAATGTAGGTCTGGAGCAATATAGTTTTGCAATTTTTTTTCTCTCCAAAAGGTGGCATTCCTATAGCAAACTGCTTTTTAGTATAATACCTATTAGATTTCTAATGGACAACAGCACAATACACTGGAGTATGTTATTGAGTACTTGGAAAGTAATGGTGTTTCTTGCCAAAAACATTTTCCTGAACAAATTGAAAGTATGGTTTTTCATTACAGTGCTTTTAGCCTTTAAAATACAGATGGAGACTGTATGAAAAAAGATTAATAACACTTTTAAATGACTCGCATATTCATTTACTTTGTCCTCATGCTTTTAATGGAAAATACTGTTGTTTCAATTCGTTTGTTTGAATTTTCAATTCAATAAAACCGCAGAGAATAGATTTTGAAATTCAGTATATCTTTCGATGTTTAAAAGTAAACATAGTTCAATATGAGTATAAAAGAAAATTAATTTGAAATGTATGCTTAAAAAAATGGACATATCATTTGATTTCTTTTTTTCCCCTGCTGCTGCAAAGATTGTATTTTAAAAGAGTTAACTAATTAATTAGAGAACAAAGATTTTTCCTGGATTTAAAAAAAATATTAATGGAATTTTCATATTGCTTTGATACGCAAGAATAACATAAGTATTGAATGTTTGTGCTCAATGTTTATTATAAAAGGGGACTTTTGAGTTATGTGTACAATGTTGACATGAGAGTTTGGGTCATGGGATTGCAGTACTCGGTATATTTTCTCTTTTTTTACAATTGAATGATTTCTCATGTCATAATTCACAGGGTCATAATTCACTGTGCAATTCTCCCTGTGCTAACTCAGTTACATTATGTTCAGTTTTTCAAATGGGCACGTGAAGCTATGTTCGTTTCTTTAAATATGCATGTTTCAAACACACATTTCGACCTATGGCAATTTCCTTAAACTCTCATTTTGAGCTCCATCAAAAATAAAAAAAGTTTACCGATGATGTACACCGAAGAGCCATTACATTATGACCACCCTGCTAATAACATGTAGGACCACCTTTAGCCCTCAAAACTGCTAGCAAAATTATAGGGCCTCCTCGGTCACCCGACCTATAATGTCTTGATTTTTGGAGTCATATGAAAACACTGGTTTATGACACCCCTGTTGATAATGCTGTTTGCAAGAATCGCAGTAGCTGCCTGCGAGATATGCCTTGAGTATTGCAGAATGTTCGAATNCCAAGACATGACTTGAAAGTCACTGGAATGTTCCTCGACGATTCAACCCTTATGACATGGTGCATTATCCTGTTGGTAAACACCATCCCCCTCAGGAAAAACTGTTGCCATGAATGCGTGAACCTGGTCTGCAACTATGTTCAAGTAGTTTACTGACGTCAGGGATTGTTCTATGAGGATTATGGGTCCTAATGTGGCCCATGAAAACATTGTTCTTGGGTGAGAAACCATGAAAATCTGGGCAAGCCCATTGTTTCATATGGAGGGTGGTCATAATGTAATGGCTCTTCGGTGTAATTCCATTGCAAACTTCGTAAAAAAATTTATTTACAAAAAATAAATAAATAAATGAATAAAAAATAAATAAATGAATAAAAAATAAATAAATGAATAAAAAATGAAGTAATATGAACTAGAAATAATATCCAATATAATAGCGATTACTTACAAAAGAAAAAAAATTGTGAGCGCATTGTCGGTACTTTTTATATGATTAGATTTTCATAAGCACCAGAACTTTTCAAGTCATGAGTTGCAAAAACTGCATTAATTTATGCTTGTTTTTTTGCTGTCCAATGGGCTAGTTAGGTTTTTCAATTTTCTTTAATATACGTTTCTTAAGACGTCACAAATTCTTCTTATTTTTTCAGTATTCCTATCTATACTACCACCGCTAAGACAGTAATTATGAATAAGTTAATCATAAAAAGAGCATAAAAATACTGTGTATACAGTTAATACTGTGTGAAAATAAAAACGAAAACTCTGTTTGGGAAACAATTAACTACATGGAGTTTCAAAATTATTATCTGCTTTTTTTAGTTGCTTTTTAGTTATTGCTACGGCTGTTAAATTTTTTTTAAAATTTATGCTTATGTTAGTGGGATTTTTTTTGTTGCGAATTTTACAACTCTTTATTTGATTTCTTGGCCAAGAAAGGAACAACTATTGCCCAAGCATCTCGTTGCTCCATCTCTCTGCACTCATTTAAATTGCTGGTCCGAAACCAATTCCGGAACATGCTCTCATAGAATTTCAGTACAAGCAATATACACAAAACCTGGTTCAACCATATTTTAACTATCCCAAATCAGCCCAGGTTTACGGCAGTCGCTCTCTTTAGACTTGTAACGGGCCATGACTGTCTGGCCAAACACCTTTTTAGCATAAACATTTTTGACTCTCCTAAATGCAAGCTTTGTCGCCTTGGGGAGGACATGGACTTGCCCCATATTTCCGTCTGTCCTGCGCTCATCTCCACTACTGTGTGTGCACGCTACTGGGAAGCTAGGGCCCGTATGGGCTAAGCATGTCACTGTGCATTCAATTTTATTTATCTCTTTTTGCCTTGTTTTTCTTGTTGTTTTATCCTTTTTGTTCTTTTAAATTGGCCTGCCATTGGAAATAAAAAAAAAATTATTTGAGATTATGTATTAAAGTTGATGTAGTCAAAAAGTGTGCGGACGTGAAAAACCCAGAACAACAATAATTTTCTCAATGGTTAAAAATTGTTAAAAAGTAGATTGGGAAGTAAGTAATTTTCGTTAAATGGAAGAAATTAACGGAAATATTACAATTTTCATGAATTTTATTCTCAAAAAAGAAGCATTTAAGTGATAAATGAAAGAATTCCGATATTACAGCGGCTAAAATAAGCCAATTTTCGCCTCCCCCCTTTTTACACTGAACACGAGAAACATGAAAGGTATAGTAAATCTCTGTTTCGTTCTACACCATGAGATTCTATGACATAGTTTTGGTAGCTATAGGTAACTGGGTAGTTCATCGGCCTTTTAAATCAAAATGATATAATTGTCTGAAGTATTAAAACACGATTGTAGTTAAAAGTGAAACAGTCAACATGCGTATAGAATAGATAAAGATTAATATGAACTGAAGGGCTTTGAGCAATATAGTCTCAAGCCTAATTTTTTCTGAAGATAAAATGTTTACATCGAACTGTTCTTTAGTACAGTTTATAGATAGATACTTTATATGTTTCTGAAATTTTCACTAGATAATAAATACACTAAACTTAGACATCTTATTGCCAAAATAAAAACTGTCTTGCTTTTCATTTCAAAAAATCGCTAAAAACGATATCCTTCACAATTCGAAAATATGATTAATTATCATTATATTGTACCAAGTCCTTCTATTGTTTTTTATATAACATATTTTTAAAATGCTTAGTTACAATAAATATTTGTTTTGGTGAAAATACTAATATCAAAAGGATTTGCACGTTGAACTTTTTAAATATTCATAAATAATTTTTAAAAAGATTTTCAAGATTACAAAAAGTTAAGCAAGAGGGATTATTTTATAACATTTTCATTTATTTCAATGAGGAAAAAATGGCAAAACTTTTTTTTGAAAGCGAAGTTTACATAAAGCAATTAATTCGCATATTTGTATTATAATCCTTGAGATTAAGTTAGATGATAATTTTAGTTAAAAAAATTAATTAAACGAATTTAATTTAAAAGGCTTGTTTTTCAAAGAGGAATTTATATTTTTTGAGCTATTATTTAATTTAACTGAAACCTTTTTCCTTTTGCTTGAAATATTACTGGTTAGAAAAATTAAATGCTAGTGCTATTTCTTTTTTATCCTATAATCCATTGTTAATATAAAATTTGTAAAAAAAATATACAATTAAGGAAATTAAATAAAAAGACAGTTACATTGAAATGAGAAAATATTTTGACCTTACTATAGTTACGTTGAATTATCTTTCTTTTAGTCGCCATTTTTTTACATGTTTAAACGAGATATACAATAAAATATTTTTCAAATAAATAAATATACATCTGTAGTGATTTAATCCTCAACTTTAATCAAAATCGGAATTCAGAACGGCTAATATACTTTTCATGGGGATTTAAAATAAGTTTTGTTTAAGGTAGGAAAGTAATATGAACATTGCAAAAGATCAATCTATACAATCTACAATCTTGGGGCATTATAATAAGTCACATTTTGTCCCCAAGGATTACATTTCTTATAATAACATTCCTTTAGTATTGTTACTTTAGATGGAGCTTTTCATACTTAGTTACAACTAAGTTTTCATACTTACAGGCCGTACAAGATTGCACATCTGCGTATTTACGTTCAACAAATATAACGCATGGAAAGATGCTTTCCCGGTAATACGAAAAAAACCGCAAGCTAGTAACATAGATAAGAAAATAATGTTTTAGTTGTCATCGAAGGAATTAAGAGTTTAAAACTGTAATGGGATAGCAATAAATCTCAAAGAACTGACGCAACAGTAGATTGATAATGGTTGGTTAATATATTTAGCAAAATTATGTTCGATAGCTCTCTTTATACATCTGCAATTTAAATGTTTTCTTTAATGCTTTTATAATGATACACACACCCATGTTCATAAATTAAGTTGCTAGATAAAAGCAAATGTTGTTCCAGAATGATAAATTTGGTTTGTCGTTATTCCGATTTGAACATTCAGATATGTTCTGGAGCCCAGTATAATTCCACCCCAAACTAGAAATTCTGCAACACCGAACGGTGTCATTCAATGATGCTCCTCTTGGTGTACATGGGTATCTGGAGTACTGGCGTTTTCCATATGAAAGTTCGACGTGAATCAGATTGCAAGCTAACCCTTGACACTTCAGGGAAACATCTCATAAGCCCACTATTACGATGTCCACATTGCATGATTTCTACTCCAGGCTAATCGCTGACGTCAGTGAGTAGCCATAAGCGAAATACATCTAACAAGCCATGCAGCAGGTATATTGGCCAATATTTCCCAAACTTGTGTACACGGTTTGCCTTGAAACTGTAGTAACCGTTGATGCAGGTAGTCATCTAATGGCTTCCTGTAATTGATCATTATTCTTGAAGATGTGTGGGATAATTCTACAGGTGAAAATTTTACTTTCGAATTCAATTTTCGAGTGATTCTGAATTATCCTTAATTTATGAACATGGGTGTAGTAATGATTCAAGAACTATTCTAGACGAGATAAGTATCAGATGTTTCACGAAAATAAAGTTTAATAGCAATCCTTAATAGTTAAATACTAAAGTTAAAATTAAAAGAGATTAAAAAAAATTAAACTAGTGTTCATTTATTTGATTAAGATTCCGTTTAAATGTTTTCATAAAATAGTTTAAAAAATCTTTAATCTGAAGAAGCATACCTTTGCTTTCAGAAAATCTTCCATAATTCCAATGTCTAATAGGCTCTGAAAAATTGCTCTTCTTGCTAAAAAAATTGGAATAAAGTACTCAATGAAATGTTAGAATCAGTAAAAATAAAGCACAAATTTTAAATGTACATAAATCACAAAACATGGTTTGTTATTAACAAATTTTACATTTTTTAATAATTATTTTCCACCCAGAACACATTTTTAAATTTCTTATCTCAATGAGAGGAGAGTTAATAACTTTTTGATTCTTTCTTCCTATCTTAGGAAATAATTTCTCTAATGAAATTTTTTTTTCTTGTCATTCATAAGACTCTTCTATTTAAAGTTAAATTCAGGCAAAAATAATATTTTAATAACTGCTTATTAAAAGCTAATAATAATTAAATATTTTTTAAATTCAAAGAGCGAAAATTCAAATTTTTCCCCCGTTGTAAACTGTGCCGTTTTAATTAAAATTTGAGAGAAATATGTCAAACAGTTTCTGGGTTATAAAAAAATAATAGATGAGTTCGAAATTATATCTTTTAAGTATTTTTTATTTTTTAAACTTTCAGATTCTACTATTTCATATTGCTGTTAGCATAGTTTCAGAAAGTAATTTAATCGGTATTAAGTAAAAAAATAATTACAGAAGCTAAAATTAAATATAAACTATCTTTTGTTCAATTAGTTTTGTTTTTTATAAAAGAGTTCAAAGATATTAATTAGCGCAACTAGTTTTAAAGTTATCTGAATATTAAAGAAAATAAAATTAACATTAAGGAGACTAGACTATCAGATTGGTATTGAGATCAAACTTAAAGTAACTTTTAATATTGAGGGTCTGAATTAACCCGAAAAGATATTTTATTCAAGTAAATTAAAGTATCATCAGTATACATTCATTGCATACATTAAGTGGGTATCTCAAACCACAGAAATCGCATCGGAGTACACTACAGCCAGATTATTAGGCCAAAAGTTTTTCTGAATGTGCAATTTTATTGGTTAGAGAGAGATAATTCAAACACGCTAATTAATGTAGGCAATAATTTAAGTGGATAATTTCTCTGAAAAAAACCCCCACTTTTCTTTCAATTCTAATCAAGAACTGTCATTAATTGAAATGATATCAGGTTCGAATCCCAGCAATGGCTGTTCGATACGAATTCTGTATCTGGCTTGAACTGACCACAGAGCTGATATAAAATATCCTCAGTGGTAGACGGATCATGGCTTAGAATCACCTTACCGTCAGGCAAAATGTGAGAAGTTTTCGTGGTTTTCCTCTCCATGTAACGCAAATGATGGTTAGTTTCATTAAAAAATCCTCCACAAAGGCAAATTCTCCTAATACTTAATGCAGGAGTGCACTTGTCTTCTGGATTGGGTTCAAAATTACAAGGCTACAGAGTTGAACATTAGTAGTCGCAAACCCCAAAAAAATTGGGTGGGCTGTTCAACGAAAGTTATAAAATAAAATTAAATTAAAATGACAGGCTCTCACTAGTTGAGTCAAAGTTTGGTCTCGATAATGTTGTTTTTATTTTTTTTGCACATTTTGTTATTTTGTAATAAACAAAGAAAACTTCACATCCATTTATAAAGGTCAGTCAAACAAAAATAATTTCATCCAAAAAAAAAATTTTTTTTCTTAATAAGTAGTTTACTACTTGAACTGAAAAGTATTATGCAAACCTCTTTTTGAAAAATAATTTTAAAAGCCAAAATGGTAAAGAAAATTACAGGTATGTTGTGCAAACTTAAAATAATAAGTTAATTTTAAACATAACATGAACTCAAAACGATGAAGATTAAAATAACTTCACGAGGTTGTTTTTATTCTCCGAGTGCCTTCTGTCTTTTAAAAAGTCTATTAAAATAATGAAAACAAAACCGCTTAACAGACGAAATTGTCTCGCTTGGCACTGAACAGAAAGGACAGCATTCATCGCCAAACCTTCCTTTTAAGGACAATTAAGTGAGTAAGAAAACCCCCACTCTAAGTAATTGAAAGCTTTTAGACAAATTTCTAAAGGCTCAATTTTCCTTATTTAATGCTTCATTCGTCTAACAAGCGAACTGAATAACAATCATGGATCCCACATTACAGGGATGAAAATAAAGTGTCGCCTAACAAGGTAGAAAGAGTAAACGTCTAGATCAATAAAAGAAAAATTAAGTCATTTTTCTCGTTACCAAGATTAGAGGTATTTTAAACCTAGTTCAGAGAATTGGTATCCAAAGAGATTTGATCTGAGCTCAGTTTTATTATCTTTGAATATCTGTAAACAAGGAATGGAATTAGAGTTAAACTGGAATAAATTTTTGCTTTAGTGTTTCATTATTTTAGGGATGTTATAATTAACTACTTTAGAAAAATGAAAATGGTTTTTCTTACATAAAATTACAGTATTACTGACGGTATACAGTTTTTGCGAGACTCTGCCAGAAAGTGCAATATTCTGTCGTTCTCTACTTTATTTACTTAAAATAAAAATTCTGACTCATTTTATAACAACAAGAAAATACATAACACTTTTTATTTAAACATAAATTGTTCTAAATATATTATTCTAAATTGTCATAAATTGTTCTAAAATATTGTTCTAAATTGTCATAAATTGTTCGAAAATATTGTTCTAAATTGTTCTAAAATATCGTCATAGTAACTAACGATACGAATTCTAGCTTACAACTTACACATACACAATTAACAAACAGAATCTACTACTTTTAACAACAGTTACTAATAATAACCATAACTATGGTTATGTTACTTATACATTAGAGAAAATATTTGTGGCATACTTATATGTAATACATGGTATATACTTATATTAGAGAAAATATGTGTGATATACGTCATATACTTATATCAATCAAAATATCAGTGGATACTTCATAGAGCTCACTTTTTGTGGTTCGAGTTCATTTTAGCCAGAGATTAGGATTCCTTCCTAGCCGACATTTAATATACATAAATGAATTAAAGTCAGTAGACACTTTAATTGTTAGTAGACTCTTTAGAGATAAGTTAGGGTTCACTTTCTGTGGCTCGAGCCTTCCGCTGTGATCGATAACACTTTGCTTTGTAGCCGAGATTGAGATTTCATATGACAGATAAAAACCAAAATTCATATCCATATGTAAGATATAACCAAATCTATAAAAACCAAAACCATATGACAGATAGGAAAAATAATGTATGTGAATGCGAATGTAACTTCAGAAGAGAAAACCTAACAATCAATTGATATTCACAAGAGACGTACCTCGACATAACCTTAAATCCGTCACATTGTTTTTACTCATTTTTTACAATTGTTTTCCACTAAATTTGAAAATAAAAAATACTACCCTATTAAATTATATGTGTATCAAAACAAACTAAAAATATCTATATATATATTTCTCTTACACGGCACCAAAAAAAAGCCTCATTACAACTCCCCGAATGGCAACGTTAGAAAATCGACCAATGATTGCTGCTAAAAATGTCACATGTCTAATGTCACATGAGGTGGCTCAACATATAGCGCTTTTAAAAACGGAAACAATAACCAGAGTGAGCATTATCAGGTTGTTCAAATCAGATTCATACCCTAAAAACATGATAATATTTAATTTAAACTCAATTAGGAATTAATTAGGCTGGCCTTATCCATGACTATAAATAAGTCACAAGGTCAGACTTTTGAGAAAATCAGTTTAGTATTGACTAAACAAGTTTTTAGTCATGGACAACTTTATGTTGGCCTGTCAAGAGTTAAGTCATTTGACAGCCTTTCAGTAATTGCTCCAAGATGCCAAATCTATAATTGTGTTTTCAAAGAAATTCTAAATGCTTAGTGTTAATTTCTTAGAGCTTTGCAGAAAAAAATGTTTTTTGGAAAAAATTTAATTGAAACTTCTATTGGCAGTAGGCAAGGGGAACTGCCAAAATCAAAACTCCCCGATTAGAAATGCAGCATGGCGACCTCCACGTGGTATTTCTCGGGTAATGCTAACAGCCATGCATTTTAATTTATTGTATGTAAAACATCCTTATTTTGTTCTAAAATGTTATGTACTTTATCACAAATGTTAATTAATATAGAAATTGATTTCAATAATGCTGATCACCAAAAAATATTTCATTTGGCGATAAAACAAATTTTTGTGTTCTTGAAAATGAAAGACTTTTTGAGGGTTATTATCTCACAAGGAAAAGTTAGGGTTTAAAGTTTATATTTTTAAATAATAAAATTTTTTTCTAAAACTTTCAGAATTTCTAGCATTAACTAATTTATTATACACATTTAGTTGAATTTAGGTGAGTAACTGCAATATTTGATAATTTATTTTGCTAATATGTTTCTCATTTAGCTAATGTTTTGATTTTTTCACCATGTACAATCTAAATAGCTAATATACTTTTTTAAAAGCCAATAAGAACATTGATAGAATTCTTCTACATAAGTACAATACTATGTCTTTGATGATAAAATACTATGTCTTTGATGATAATATACTATGTCTTTGTGCGAGAACATTGTGTTCATTGGCGAGCGAGCCATGGTTCACGGCGTGAACCCCATAGGATTGCGTAGCAATTCTCTGGGGTTGGCGAGCGTTAGCGAGCAGGGGGCAGAGCCTCCTAGTATTTATAGAAAATCACTACTTTTATGACTTTTATTATTTTTATGCTAGTGAGAACCAAAACAATATGGAAGTGAATGAGGGAAAACTGCATCCTACCACGTGATTTCCCGGCCAATAAAAATGTAGCGTTAAACGTTTAACGCAACCTTGTTGG
Organism: Parasteatoda tepidariorum; assembly: GCF_043381705.1. Lineage (NCBI taxonomy): Eukaryota > Metazoa > Arthropoda > Arachnida > Araneae > Theridiidae > Parasteatoda > Parasteatoda tepidariorum. The sequence continues at coordinate 55,560,344 of NC_092206.1, forward strand.
AAGTCGCATAAGAGGTAAACTTCAAAAATACTCGTTATTATGACCTAACAAGTAAAATTGTTCCACCTGTTATTATAACTCGTTATTATTAGACGTTACTCACAAGTACTAGAAATTTATTACTTGTCACTAGTTATTATTTTTTTAGTCGCAATTTTCTTTTTAGTGAAAATATAAAGTTTTGAAATCTCTTACCAACAACCACCAAGTTTCATGTCTTCTTCTGCGTACATTTCGTACGATTTTTGTGGTCCATAAAACTTTTCTAAACTTATCATAAGTTGCCGTAAATGGGCTGTTTTGTACGGGGAAGAAACACTGAAAAAAATAGAAGTATTTAATTTGATATAATTTTAGACGTTAGCCAGATTTACAAGAAGGATCAAAAAGTTTAATTAAAATATACAATAGGATATTTTTCCCTAGTATTAAGGTATGAGAAACTGCTACAGAGTTATTTTAGTAGATAATTGTTTAAATGAACTGTTCAAAAAATATTTTTTTCACAAGACCATAAGTTTTAAATAATTTTGGTGTCGAAAATGAACCTTTCACAAATTTTTTTTTTAAAAACTGAGTCGATCGCATATTTAATTTTTAATTTTAAAAGTGCTTTTAGGGATTTTTTTAAAAGTTATGTGATTAATCACATGGTTTTTGTGTTTTTTCTTCAAATTTTTAATTTTAGATTTTTAAAAATATGAGTAGATTTTTCACAAAAGCGGATTGCAGATTTTTCTCACAATGTAGATTTTGATGAGTAGATTTTTCTCCCATTTTACAGACTACATTTGTAACAATGTGTTTTTTTCCTTCTTTAGATATATTCTTCTTCAAATGTTTTTTCTATTAAACTACTCCAAGCTTTTGCAGAATAATTTGTAAAGCTTGGAATAGTTTAGCGAAAACATGTGAAGAAGAACATATCTCTAAAGAAGGAAAAAACACATCGTTTTTTAGTTAAAATAATTTTCAAAATTTATACTTTTCTGACTTTTTAATAATTTGTTATCTTAAAATGTTGGGTTAATCAAATAAGACACATTTTGAAACTTTTTTGGGTGATAAACTTAAGAGCATGATGTATTACAATGATGAACTACATTTTTCCTTGAATTTTTACGTCAAACAGTATCTTAGCATTGTTTCCAAATTGTTTTTTTACAATTTTCTTTAATTCTCACTAGATAACAGTATAATATATAGAAATATCAAACTGCCTACATTTAACCCGTAATTCTTTTCTTACAAAAACGCTTTCTTACAAAATTTGAAAATGTAGTTTAACATAGGAGACAATAAATTTTATGACTTTATCAACACCATTAATGCAAAGACAGTAATTTTAGCAATATTTTAAGCCAGTGATAGAGGAAAATAAGATTGCATTTACATTAGTTAATAATGGTAATTGTTTGAAACTAAAATAAATTATGAAGATAACTAACTAAGTTCCTATGCGAAGTTGCATTAATGTGCTCTTTATTAGTATTAATATTTTGTTAAGACGTATAAAACAATAGTAAATTATAAGGCATGCTAAGTTTCATTAATGCGGTCGATTAAAATCATTGCTAGGTTTCAGTATTTTTTTAAAAATGATGTAAGAAAAAAACTTACTTTTCACTATTTGATAAAACTCTCATCTCATCATTCAAACTTTTTTGAATCTCATCTATAACTGGTCCATACAAATCCCCTTGGACGGATGGATAGAGCTAAATGCAGACAAAATAGATATGGTTTAAAATAAAGTAAAAATTTCTGAGGTAAAAAACTGTGATTTTAACATAATTATATTAAAAAAAAAAGTTTCTGCTGTAATATAAGAACAGTTATAGAATTTGTCCGTTTTAAATTCCAGACGATTTTTTTTCCAGCATGGTTTAAAATTTAAATAAAACGAAAAAATGCTCTTAACTATATTCAACTATTTTGAAAAAGAAAGATATTGACATTTTTAAATATATTATTCTTTCTTATAACACTTTTTTTTTTATTTTGTTAAGAAATTTAGGTGACTTGGAACAGAAACTAAAAAATAAATAAATATCATCTGTTTAATTTTGAACATCACGTAAACATTACTGAAATCTAATTAGCGGTCTTTAATTTTTTTTTTATTCGTGTACTTTCTAGAATATTTTTACTTACTGAAAAACCTCTTATCGTCTCAAACTAATTAACCGTTTAAAGAAAAATAGAGTTTCTGTTCAAGGAAAAAAAATATTTATCCTTATAAAATATAAGAATTTTAATTTTTTTATTGAAAGATATTTAATTTCAAACGATTATAAGGAGCTGTGTAGTTTCAACTACAAATTTGTTTCTTGTTTGCAAACGATTTTTTTTAAAATTATATATTTTTTTGTCATTAGCTTAATTTGGAGATTAAAAAGCATGTTGAAAGAGGAGTCTCTTGTAGGGTAATTAGTACTTTAATACACATAAAAAATAAAAATTTATAAAAGAAGTTATTGCATATTATGGATATAAAGAAATAAAATGTTTACCTCATTAATAAAAAAGTTTTGATAATTAATTTTACTTTATTAATTGACTTTATTTCGAAAATATTTATAATTGGTTATTATCATATAAAAAGTAATATATGAAAGCGTAGGAAGATTTTATATTAAATATTTACTGAGTCAGTTTAAAAATGAAAAGTGTTGACAACGAAGTGTTTATTTTAGATCTCATGAGATCGTTCTTATTTTCTAACAAAATAAATAAAAATATATAAGTCCATTAGTAGTATTTTCCTTAAATCGACAATATGTATATTTTTTATTTATATCTTAACTATATTCATACAATATTTTGTTACATTTGATACATTTGTAAAAAAAAGACTCATAAATGTGTTTTTTCAGCATTTATTAAAACACACATTTCGTTTTAAATAACATAAAATATCTAAATTGGTAGCTAGTTTCTATGAAGTACAGTGCGTAAAAAAATAAACGGTCAACCCTGAACAACTTTTAATTTACTCATCGGATTTTTATGTTCTAGAACTCAATATTTTGAGGGGACTCAATATATGTTCTAGAACTCAATATTATCTGCTCAAATATGCAAATTAATTAGAGCAGACGATATTTTTAGTTTCGAAATCAGACACAAACAGTACTTTCTATGAATAAACATACCTTTTTTTCGACGGATCCAGTATTTTGATCCTCTAAATATAGGGGGTAGCCGCAATGTGGGAAATATGGTCCCAATAGTTTGGTCAGTAGATCGGACAAAGGTTTGGACCACTTAATTATGATTTTACTTCTCGCGTGTTTTGCCTATCTCGAGAACTTTTTAAGCATGCGAATTAAAAAATCGAATTTTAAGTAAATCACTTTTTTAAAATTTGATTTCTTAGGAATTTTTCGATCGACTTCATCTAAATTTTTTATTTTTCATGTAAAATTACATTCTTTAAAATCATGTAAAAATTTTATACCTTAACGCTCAAAATTCTTTCGACCAGTATTAAATAAAATAATAAAAAATAATAAATATTTGCCTAACATTTTTTTTCTTGTTGCGTGAAATTATCTTTAGACAAATAAATTTTATAACTGCGTGCAAAAATGCTTCAATTCGCTTATAAAGTTCTCGAGATATGGCGAAATATGCAAAACGTGAAGTTAACATTAAGGGATCAAATTTTGGTTCGCTCTCCTGACCAAACTATTCGGACCATATTTCCCAGATTGCGCCAACCCCTATATTATTTTGGTAATCAGAAATCTGAGTCGAACAAAAAAATAAATAAATAAAAAGAAGAAAAAAAAAGGTATGTTTATTCAGAAAAAGTTCATTTTTGTGACTAATTTCATAACTTAAAATATCGTCTGCCCTAATTAATTCGAATATTTGAGGCCCATCCTTCCAACATAAAGATAGAGCCCTAGAAGGAGGTATAGATCAAAAGTTATTCAGGGTGGTCTGTTTATTTAGCAGTGTACATCCCCTTAACTTTCATTTAAAGCGTTTACGTCATGACATAATATTTTAATAGAAAATATTTCTATATATTACAATTATATTATATGATTAGGCTTAGCAGTTACAATCCTGGAAGCGAAGTGAATTTTCCAAATTCCCTCAAATTTTTCAAAATGTCGCTTAGAACTTTTGCTCATTTAGTTTTTCAACTACAGCCGGAATTGCCAATCACGTAATTAAATCGTTCCCTATTTTATGTTGGTAAGAATTCGGATTGAAAAGTGATGAAAATCAAAACTTCCTCTTTAATTTTATCATGGTTAAATCCAAGTCAATTGAAAAAAGTTTTCTAATTGTGTTTTTTTCTTTTTTTCTTGAATAAATGATACTGAATGATCTAAAAAGGAAACTTAAAAATAATAGCAAAATCATGCCTCATATATTCAATTAAGGGGATGATAGGGAACACCATTTTTTAACAAATTGAGGCAATAAAAAATGAGAAGTGTGTTTAAATAAGAACTGTTGGTTTGTTAATTTACCTTGAAGCTTTTAGATCATTTTGATTAATTATTTTATTTGATCCTAATTTTGAAAATGCTTCCTGAACATGCTTAGATATTCAACATAATGAAGTATGATTTATGAACTTCTTAATTAATTAAATGGTTTTTAGAGAGCAAATTTTTACAAAAAAAATTGCTTATTACATTAACTGTGATTAACTATTCCTTGATACTGGTTGAAAGGTATACACTATAAAATGCGTGTAAGGAACTTGCATCAATTAATAGTAGACAAATTTGAATTTTCTTTTCAAGGCAAGATTTTGCTGGTCTTTTTTATCACATAATTAATCATCCAAAGTAAAATCGATTTTTTAATTTTTTTTGATAGTATACAAGAAACTGTATAAAGAAATGCCTATGCCTCTCTTTCAATTGCGCTTACTTTAACTGTCTATGTTTTTAATGCTTTAATGAAATAAATTGCAGTAAATTTTGCTTGTTTCTGATATTATAAAAATACCTGCATTCAAAAAATGCAATAGAGTGTCTTTCTTCTAACTCTAAATTAATGAAATAAAATTAAGTCACATGTCTTTATTGATATTATACAAACACCCGCATTAATATCGGGATAGCCTGGTTGTTAGGGCCCATGTCCAAGAGTTCGTGGGTTTGATCCCCGCCGGCCGAAGACTACCAGCGTAGTAAATGGTGACTGATGGTGTCTTGAGGTATTAATCCACTTTTAGATGCACCTGGATTTCAGCCCCATCTCTATAAGAAGCTGCAGCCAAGATGGAGGAGATAATGATATAGGGAGTTAAAGAGGGCTGGTGACCTTAGGGTTGCACACCCCTTCGTTTTGGCGTCCGTAGGGGTGACGTACCAGCAATTAAGTGCATTATATATATATATATATATATANTCGGCATTAATTACATATATATATATATATATATATATATATAACCCGCATTATATATAACCGCATTAAGAAAATGCCTTACCCTACTTTCCTCTATCTCTAAACAAAATAAATATAAAATTAAGTTAAATGTCTTTATTTTTGATAATAATATAAATATCAGCATTAAAAAATGTATTTGCCAGTCTTTCTTCTATTTCTAAATTAATTGATAAAATGAAGTCAAATGCTTGTATTTTCGATATTATATAAATATCCACCTTAGGAAAATGCATTTGCCCGTCCTTCTTCCATCTCTATGATAACTAACTTTTAGTTAGTTATTAAAAATTAAGTCATATGTCGTTATTTTGTGTATTTTATAAATACCTGAATTAAGAAAATGTCTTTGGTCATTTTTCTTCTATTTCTAAATCAATTAAAGGAAATTAAGTCTAATTTCTCAATTTTCGATGCTATATAAATAACTGTATTAAGAAAATAAGTGCCTTTGTCTTTCTCAAACTCTCACTCTTACTTTGCCTGTTTTTCTTCTACTTCTTGAATAAATCAATAAATATTAATTTAGTAGTTGATATAATACAGGAATTCATTTACAGAAATGATTTTGATATTGATTTTCTACTATTGAGAAGTAGTATTTTCGTAAACAATTTTATATATACAATAAAAAATATACTTATTAAGTGATTTCTAAACCTACATTGATGAAAGTGGTTGTTCTGTATTATAGATAATAAAACATTACTTTCAAAATAATATTCCATTGTGCATAAAAATATTTTACAAACCCATCATAATTTTAAAAAAAATATTTGTCTGCTTCTTTATTCTAGAAAATGAAATCTCGTGTACACAAAATGGGACACGAAGTACAACAAAAGAAAACGTAGGATTGCAGCCTGCTGGTTGAGTAAGATATTTTCGAAAATATCATTTAAGATAAATAGAATATTTATGTTTAAAACTATTGAATATAGTCTTCTTTGCTTACATTTGGTTTTTATTTATTATTTTTTGGCTTCCGTATATTATATTTTTATTCCATTTTTTAGAGTATATTTGATAGAAGATAATATGAATATAATTCTAAGTTTAAGATTAATTAAATCTACATAGTTTAAGACAATGAAAATTGTTTTACTTTTTTAATTTCCAAAATGTTGAATTATTATTAGTTTTTAATAAAAAAATTATTAAAATATTATTTTTTGCCCGAATTTACCTTTAAATAGAAGAGTTTATGAAGGAGTAAAAAATTTTCTTAATTGGAGAAATTAGTTTCAGAGATATGAAGAAAGAATATGAAAGTTATTAATTAGCTCTCCTATCATTGAGATAAGAAATTTAAAGACTTATTTCAGATGGAAAACAGTTATTAAAAAATAATATAAAATTCGTTATAAAAAAATCACATATTCAGTTTTATGATTAATGCTTATTTAATGTAGCATAGATAATATATAATAGGATATAATCTACAGTAAAAAATCAATAACGCAAATCAGGTTGTTTAGTTATCACCTTTTAGAATTCCTGTTAAAAAAAAATTCATATTAAGTTTCTCAAACTAATATTAAGGCGGAAAAAAAACATTACTATAGCCAGTATGATTCCCGGATTCAAACTGAAAGGTGCGGTAAGGCAATTTTTAGAAACATGTTAAAGCTGAAACCGGTAATTAAAACTGATATTGATGTTTTCTCTATAATGGTTCGTTTAATTCGGATAATTTTTTTTTCTCATTTAAAGACTAATTTTTAACTCCTGTTGTGTATATTTTTTTTTTACTTCAATTGAACTCGGATTAAAAAAGAAAAAAAACTATATAAAGGGCAATTATTGCAGAACACTTTGTATATGATTTAAGCATACCTGCCTGAATCCCCCAGAGTTTTGGGCTTCTCTTCTGGATTGCGTAAGAAAAACTAAGTCCTGGTGACTGAGACACAATTCATGGCTGACTCTACAATTGACACCCTGCAAAGAACAATAATAACGATAGTGTTTCGTACTAGTTTTGTTGCAAAAATAAAGCACAACTTTAGAGGTAATACAAGAAAATCACAACAGTTTGGATGGAATCGAAATAAATGGAGCTTCTTTTAAAACGAATTCATGCACAGCCACATTCAAAGTTTCATTAGTATTTTCAGCTACATAATTTAGATATTTTTTAACATTTGTACTGAACTAATTATATACTAATTAGATTCATACTAATCAGAAAATTGGCAGTGGAACAATTTGAAATTGAAAAGGAAAAAAAACGAGTTTAACATTAGATTGCCCAAGGAAGTAATTTCGACTGCTTTTTAATTTCAATTAGAAAAACAATGATGTATATAATGACGCAATTTCTTACAATTTTGTGACTTTTATACTTATTTGTATTGTTGTTATTTACTCATAACTTGTTATATAACTGAAAATAATATCAAAAATATTAAAACTAATATTAAAAATATACATTAGTTACTCTTTCACAATGCAGTTATTTTGACTGCTTTTGAGCAATATAGGTATTTCAGTCTTTCTTGTGTTAATGATTCTAACTCAATTCATTAACGCTAAATGTCCCCTAATAATTTGTGAGGGTCAACTTTAATAATTTGTAAGAGAAAATGGCTCTTTTACAATATCGTAGAATTTTTAATTTGTGCCACAAGAGTTATAATAAATTTAATTCAAACTAATGTTTTATTTTTAAATGAATTAGTTTCAAACGTCTAAGACAAGTGTTACGAAAATTAGATGTTGGTAGAAGTTTTTCGCATGGTGCACGTAGTACTTGATATCGTGATTAAACTTCCCAAAAGCGTATTTCATCGGTGCAAATATCGAACGTTTCCAAATAGTTACTGATAAAACATAAAAAAAAAAGCTATGTTCAAATGCACTAGATTAGGTACACTGAATTTTAATTAATTGAATATGAATTGAATTGCACAGAAATAAAAAAGACGCTTTATAGCAGTTTATCGATGCCTTCATGATTTAAGAACATTTCTAAAATCAAAATTAATTAAAAGATGGGCAAAAACAATGCTATATAAAACTATCAATTAGACCTGTCTTAACTTATGAATCTGAAACATGGTCTTCAACATGGTCTTTAAATCATAAGCAGACCTGCTTACTGGTTTTGAGAGAAAAGCTTTGAGAAACAAATTCGGTGATATAGTTGTGGATGGCATATGGAGACAACGACACAATTTTGAACTATATAAGCTACTCAAGGAAGCCGTTATCAACAAATGCATAAAAATAAGTCGCTTAAAGCTTACGGGTCATTTCTGTCGAATGTACCCTTCTTCCTTGACATTTAAGATCTTCAAATTCTCAACGGGAACTAGAGTTAAAGGTAGGCCTAAGATTAGATGGCTTGACTGCGTGGAAGAGAACTTTAAAATCCTAAGAATTGCTAACTGGAGAACGATCTAGAACGAAAGGAGCAGAATAGAGAAAGATTCTAGGGAAGGCTCTGGCCCACTAAGGGTTGTCATGTCAATCGAAGAAGAATATGAATATACTTTTTACCATATTAAGTTCCAACTTGGCGCTATATTAAAAGGGCAATAAAGTTAAACTATATCATATTTTAGCGCATTCCAAAATTTACGACAGACCATCTATTTTACTGCAAATTAACGATAAATTGAATTAAATCCATCCGTCAATAACTAGCATTTTATACTTTACAATTTTTTTAGAATATGAAAGGTCTTAAAGTCAACCCCCAGTTGCATTCAAGTTTTGATTTTAAACTGTTTTGAATGATAAATTTGAAAAGGAAAAACCCTTTGAAAGTATATTAAAGAATTAACATTATACATATTTTTTAATAAGCCAATAAGTTTCAGAGTATTAAAATACTTTTTCAAAAAATAATTTAGAAAGTGGTTTCATGCTTTTGAAAATGATTCAGTTTCTGTAAAAAACCGAAAAAGGGTAAAAAAGAAAACAAAAAAAAAACATGTCTTTTCAAATGAAAGAACAAAAATACTATACTCTATTAAAAATTATTTGGAATGTGTCCAAGTTGATAACATTAAAATTTTTTTTATTTTTAATGAACGATAGTTCAACCGCTTTTTCAAATGGTACAAATATATGAGTTAGTTTCGAATATATTAATTTAAGAAAACATATTTTGGTTTCATTATATTATATTGATGTTAATTGATTTCTGGTATATTTGTAGTATTTACTTTTTATTTTACAATTTTTGTAAATTCTTTTGGCAGTTTATAATAAAACTTTTGGTGGTTGGATAATTTCGGTTTATTAAAAGCAATAAAATTCTGAAAAGAGAGTGCTAAAATTTGAGAAGAAAATTTTTGTAAGTACACAATACAATTGATCCTTGGCATCATTTTAGTAAATTACGATGCGTGCCAAGAAAATTGGAAGAAAGTGCCAAATTGGAAAAGATTGAAAAGGTTTTAAAGATGTTTTTCAGTTTACAAAAAAAAATTATCTATTCATCTTTTAAACAATTATTCCTCGTCTAAACAACTATAAAAAAACTTGTGTCTAAGAATAAACTTTTAAATTTTGGATAAAAAGCGTCTAACATATTTTATTCTAATTCAAAATTTTAAATGAACTCGGTAAAATAAGCGTCTTTTTGATAATTTATTTTAGCTGGAAAAATATTTCAGAAATCAATAAGCACATATTTTTCGTTAAAAGCACTATTATATTTATAATGTTAGATATAAGTTTTACTATCTGTAGATATAGAACCTTTAACTCGCTACATTTCAAAAGGAATTGATTACAAAAAAATGTGTACTTCGAAAAGTTTTGATTAAAATGACACTCAAATAGGCACTAAATTTTTACTGAATTTTCCAAATTTTTACCCTTTACTAACTAATGAATATGAATAAATCTTATTTTTGACTGGTGCCCACATATTGGTATAAAATAGAGTGTAAAAAGAAACCCATATTTTAAAGGTAAGGAACCTTTAACCTAAGTAGAGTAAAGGTTCTAGTGATTCATTATCAGTATTTTGTTATGAATAGATATTAAACACGAGAAGAAAATTTAAAAAAAAAAATGTACTAAAATATGCAAACTTGCTTTTTATAAATCAAACAAATTTGTGTAATCTTTTGAGTCATTTATACTATTTTTCGTGATTTCCACAACTATTTTTTTTAAAAACATTTATGCGTAATGGAAAAATAAACATGGTAAAATTTAAATGAGGTAGCATAATCTGAAGATTAATTGAATTTTGAAACGTAACAGTAATAAGCTCTGTAAATTAACCGGGAATTAAATTTTTCCTCTTATAAAGAAAATCCCTATTTAGACTTAAATCATTTTCCTGTTTTTATATTTTCATTTAACAGTAAATAAGCATTTAAAAAAACACACAATAATTGTTAACAGAAGCACAAAACTTGTCTTTCCATAAGTTACTCATTACTATTTAAGAAGCTAAATACAGCAAATATTAATTTCATTTTTTGGTAGCTGTCAACTGATCTTTTATCGCAAAGCTTTCCCACTCATTACTCCTCGTATTTATTCTTTTTGACTGAAGGAGTCAGAAGTCCCTTCATTAGTTAATTACAAACTTAAATGAGCAAAAGTTTCATTATTTCTCTTTCTAATTAATGAGGAGAGTTTCAGGTTAGATTACATTTTGTAGTCATGAGTCCCCCCCCCTCTTTTCCTTGAAAGATTTGCGACTTTACCCGTCATCTAGAAATGAAATGGGAGTTCTTATCATAATGGATTTTGAAGTTTTCAGTTTCAGCCATTCATTAAGTGGAGCACTGATTAAATTGCTTCCTCATATCGCAATTTGTCATGGAGAAATGAAAAATTAGTTTCACGATAAAAAAAAATATATGCATGAAAATAAAACTTATGTTGAGTATACGTTATTCATGAGATAGAAAAGGTAAAGTGAAATAAGATATATTTAGTAACAAGCAAACTCAAAATATTTTTGTCTGAGTTGTCAGAACATAACGTTTAGTTGTTATTAATTAACTGAGTCAAAAGACATGCTAAAAGCATTTTTTTTAAGAACATGTTACATGGATTTTTACTCGATGACATAAGTGAAAAAACGTGTTAAACGGGGTTTTAATTGATAATGTAAGTGATGACATAAGTAAAACATATTAAGTGGGGTCTCAATTGATTACATATGTAGAAGAACATTTTAAGTGGTTAAGGCGTTTAATTGATGTTTAAAGATCATGTTAAGTGGGTTTTTAATTGATTAGATAAGTAACATTTAATAGAAGAAATTTTTTTTTCGAATGGCAGGCACTGAACTTTATTCGTTTCACCTTAGAAGATGCCAGAGTTGCTACTCATTTCGCGTTACCCAGTAGTGGGCACCTGTGAACCAAAGTCACGGAGGCGAGTAACATTGCTCACGCCACACTGCCACAAACCCGATCATAGAGTGGGCCACATTCACTCATCACACACAACAGAGGACAACACAAAAGAGAGAAACATCCATGCCCAGAGCGGGATTCGAACCCGCGGCCATTGGCTTCGCAGTCAGGCGCGTTAACCACTCGGCCACCTGGCCGGCCCAATAGAAGAATATAATAAGCGGGTTTCTAACTGACGACATATATAGAAGAAGATGCTAAACGGAGTTATTTTCAATGATATAAGTAAAATAACATGATAAGGGAGTTTTTAGTTCATAACATAAATAAAAGAACATTTTAAGTCAATACATTTGATTGATGTTGAAAGATAATGGATTTGGTGGGATTTTAGGATTCATGGTAAATCACTCTAAGTGGATTTTTAATTGATAAGTAGAAGAACATGTTAAGTAGCTTTTTCAAATATTTGAATTTTCAGGACTGATTAAAATGACCCTGCGGTTGCCTGCAAGTACGTAGGTGTATATTGATTGTGCATATTAAATCATTAATTTTAATGGTAAAAGATATTTTTATATAGAGATTTCAAGAAGTTACTCTATTTTCAAAAGACACTTTTTGCGTATTCATTGAAATTGTGCTTTGTTATTTCATTAAAGTTATCTGTAGCAAACAAAGTTTCAGTAATTAAAGTTAATTTTTTATGCTAAAAGAAAACAAATTACAAAATGTAAAAGGAAGCTGTTTATGACACGATATGGTTAAAAGTTTTAAACGATTTTTAGTGCAGTGGAAAATAAATTATCTTTGTCTTTACTCGTCACCTAGTAAGGAAATGGCAGTCCATAATATATTCGAGAGTTTTCCATTTCAGCCTTTAACTAAGTTAAATAGAATTTTGATTGGTATTTCAAAAGTATTCTTTTTCCCAGGTTTAAAAGCATGATGAGATTTGCTGAGAACACATTGGAAATTTTAATATCGTGATAGATTGACAAAAATATTAATATTTTACGATATATTATTATATTTATCTAAATATTTTTCAATCAACCTAGACACTAGTATATTAGACAATGCTAGACAATAATACCAAATTAAAAAAAAGGAATTTTAAATTAGAAAATAATCAATGTAAAAAAAAAAAGAATTTTATAATAGAAAGTAATCAATGTAAAAATATTGATTTATAATATTGATTGCATTTAATTTGTTTCCAATTGCCATTTTAACTTCATACAGTGAATTTATGAGAGAATGAAAATCATAGGGTAATAATTATTAAATAATATTTCTAATTTTACGTCATTTACGCCTGGAAGTAAAATCTTCCTAGATTTGTAGTTTTATCCTAATTTTTAAAGTTTTACTTTGATGACATATAGATAGCTATGCTAGTATGACATTATTGATAGTATGACATGCTACGTTTTTAAATTTTTATTCTTCGCGATAACTTTAAAAAGATTTCTTTAAAAAATTTTCTCTCATAATTCATTAATTTAAAATAATGTCAAATTTCTTTAAATCTGAGTGACACATATGATTTACTTTGCTTTTGAGTGCAATATTAATCAGTGAATTTAGCAGAAGCAATGGTATATTCTGAAAAGGCAATGATACATTTAAAATTTGACGCATTCCGGATACTTTTAAATATATGACAAGTATTCTTTAAATACATAAGGACCTTTGATTGGATATTTAATTATTTCATTTAAGTTTAAACTTTGAAAAAAATGTTATAATCGCATACTCCCAGCACAGTATTTATGAAATACAATGAGACTATAGAAGCAAAAATAATCAAATTAATTAAAAACTATTAGAAACTCACCAATATTCCTATGCTGTTATCGGCGACGTGTGAGAGAGCCTTGGCAACCTCTTTGGCGACGGAGGTAGAGGAGAGCAATAGAGTAACTGTATCGTCAACTACGGCCCCTTTGACACTATTGATGAAGAGATCCTCATCCCTGCTCGACTCCTGGACACTCGGCTGGCCATTCACTTCAAGAATCGATGCCCGCAAGCTACTATTTAACATTACATCGATTCCCAGCAGTTGAAAACAGTGCTCGCATCTATTGGAAAAGAAATAATGCTTTGTTGCATAATGCATATAAATACAAGTAGTCGTTGTCATATTTTGCATAATTTTTTTTTCTTGGCATTTAAGTTGTAAAATATTTTGTATCCAAAACTTACAGACGGAAAATTTAGAATAAATTGTTATAAAATTAAAGGAATTAAAATTTTATTATACGCGTGCATTTCTATTCCGCATGCTATTTATCATTGCGCATTAATTCTCAGCTGTTGAAAACAGTGCTCGCATCTATTGAAAAAGAAATAATGCTTTGTTGCAGAATGCATATTCTTTTCTTGGCATTTGAGTTGTAAAACATTTTGTATCCAAAACTTACAGACAGAAAATTTAGAATAAATTGCTATAATATTAAAGGAAATAAAATTTAATATTATACGCGAGCATTTCAATTCCGCATGCTACTATTTATCATGGAGCATCGATTCCCTGTAGTTGAAAACAGTGCTCGCATCTATACGAAAAGAAAATCGAATGCTTTGTTGCACAATGCATATAAATACAAGTAGTTTTTGCCATATTTTGCATATTTTTTCCTGACATTTATACTGTAAAATATTTTGCATCCGAAATTTAGTGAAATCCTAGTAATAAATCTGTGAAAATGTGATAATCTGTGATATTTGATACAAATCTGTGTGAATAGTTCGTGCTGTAATAATTTAAAAATGCTTATATATAGATTATATTTAGATATATTCATACTTAGATTGTTGTAGTTTGAGCAAGTTTAAAATTTTGCAATTTTAAATTAAATTGCCTTTTTTTCAGTCTGTAAATATTTAATATGCTATTTCTATTCTTGATAATTATTATTTTAAATAATGAATTAATTTCGTCATATTATGCTTGTTATTAAATTAGGTTCACATGTATTTCGCCAAAAACTATCTTTGGGTAAACAAGTAATACAGGAACTTTTTTTGTTTTAAAATAATTTTGGGTGAATCATAACTGAATTTTTATGATGTTTTTTATGATTCAATATAAATTATTTTTATGATTAAAAGCAAACGTTCAAATACGATAATGATGTTCCTCTAAGTGAAGTTTTCAAAGATAATCGTTATTAATCCATTCTTTTAAAATAATGAAATGTTAAACGGTATCATTTAGGTAGTATCATTAGTTCAATACTTCAATGCTAAGTTATGTATTTTTCAAGGACGATTTGTATATTAATATTAAATATCATAAAATCAAATGGAACACTAATTGATAACTGTAAATACTAGTTCTTTTTCATCGAAGTCTGGAATGAAGTTATTTTCCCCATCAAATCTTTAATTCTTCACAATCTGTTGTATTATCTGTTAAGTGATCTATGTAAATTTAATTTTAGAAAATAAGTATTCGCAGCTTTGCTGTTTTATAATATGGTGAACAAAGTGATACGGTACTACAGACAACTCGTATTAGCTATGCAACAACACTAAATTGGTACTTAGAACGGAAATTCGGATTTTTTGCTAACTTTTATTTTCTCTGGTGTTTTTACCTTATTAAGTTTATAAAAACACGGCTTATAAAGGTAATCATCATTAAATGTGTTTTTTAATTTTTTTTGCCCTGCCACAAATTACCCTATTAAATTGGCATTTAGTCAGCAACTTAATTTTTTGCTAATAGTTTTTCTTCCCTCTGCTTTTATATTATTTAATTTATAAAAACATAGTTTAAAAGAAAAATTATCTCTAAAGCTTCAATTAATTCTTTCAACCCAGTTAAAAAACATCTTGGTAAATTAGTACTTAGTCTATAGACACCGAAGAGTCATTACATTATGACCATCCTCCATCTATAACAATGGGCTCGCCCAGGTTTTCATGGTTTCTCGCCCAGGAACAATGTTTTCGTGAGGCACATTAGGACCCATAATCCTCATAGAACAATCCCTGACGTCTGTAAGCTACTTGAACATAGTTGCAGACCAGGTTCATCCATTCATGGCAAAAGTTTTTCCTGCGGAGGATGGTGTTGACCAACAGGATAATGCACCATGCCATAAGGGTCGAATCGTCATGGATTGGTTCGAGGAACATTCTGGTGACTTTCAGGTCATGTCCTGGCCCCCAAATTCACCTGACCTTAATCCAATAGAGCATTTGTGGTCCTACTTGGAAAACCAAATTCGTGCTGCCACGCTACCCCCTCGCAATGTGAGGGAATTGCAGAACCAGTTGGTGAGCGCTTGGTTCCAGATACCTCAGACTACCTATCAGCACCTTGTGGAATCAATGCCACGGCAGGTGCTGGCAGTTTTGAGGGCAAAAGGTGGTCCTACATGTTATTAGCAGGGTGGTCATAATTTAATGGCTCTTCGGTGTATATATGTTTACAAAACTCACTTATTGGCCATTGTTGTAAATGAAATTAATTTGAATTGGCACTTAATACTACTTCATTAATTTTATTATTGATACTTTCCCGGTGACTTTGCCTAATAAGATTTATCCTAACACGTTTTAAAAATTCGCATAAGAAATGTGGCTTTCAAAAATTAATTTCACAATACTAATTCGTAACAATCATTATTTACCTCAATCGTTGCTGTAATGATGTCTGTTTAAAACTATTAGCCTCTATATGAGCTGATCTTTATGTTGTATTTTTCCCTGAAAATATTCTGAAATTTGTATGCTGTTATGTGTAATTCGATTCCTGTGAAAAAATTTTGTTTTTCACACATTTAATTTGAATGGTTTGTAGTAGAATATTTTGATGTAAATAGCGACTTTGCTCCTGCTTCAAGTGCAAGCAGTATGCCAAATTTCATTGCAGTCAGATGAAATGCGAGATTATCCAGAGCAAACAAGCAGGTTTTCATTAATTTATATATATTTGACCCCTGAAGTAGTTAACCTAGCATTATCTAGTTAATCAGCAGCTTAAATAGAGAAATAAGTCAATGTGCGTAATACGGAAAACAAGCAGGCATTTATTAATTCTCATATATTTGACACCTAAAGTAGTTAATATGCAAATTATCTAGCCAATCAGCAGATTAACTAAGGCAATTGTGCTTAAATAAGTGTTTTCCGGTAATATGTGGTACCTAGGTAATGTGCACCTTAAAGGTTTCCGTAATGTTCAAAACTTTGTTTCTTCAATTCCATGAACTAACTTTTTTTTAAATTTGTATTTATTAACTTGATTTTTTTGGTACTGAAAAATAAATAAATGACATTGATTTCGTTTTTTAATCATAATAATATTTTAAGCAGATTGATTCTTTGTATTATAGTTTTTAAAATGACTGATTGATTCTATTAACTAATGAGTTAATTTTTTGATTGTGGTAAAATTGTTTTTTTTTTTTTTATAGCGACAAATAAATAAATAACATTGGGTTAATTTAAGAGTACAGAAACATTGATGTTTTTCCAGCAAAAATATTATTTTTACTTGAATGCAATGTGCAGATTTCCTAGGTAGTTTTTAAGTTACCGAGATATTTTAAGAAATTATTCTTGCACCTCAACGGATCACCCTAAATAATCTGCAGAATAACTGATTTCTATACCATAACGAGAATATATGTAAACAGAAAAACCTACAAAACGTAGAAACAAAAAACTTTTTTTGGTTAAATCAAAATATCATGTTTTGTGGAGTTGGGAAAATAATAACCCATTGATTAACTCAGTTTTTCTTGTTAAAAATGTATGCTTTCTGCTAGAAATCCAATCAAGCTAAGTCCACAACTCAGCAGTCTTGTCCTTCCACGCCAATAAAAACAAAAACATCACGAGGGAGGGGGGCATTCTTTATTTAACGGTGGAAAAAAAATTATTCTGTCATCCGGAGAAATCAGCTTAGTCAATGAGGATTCATCTACTCTTGTTAACCTTGCTGACCGAAGAAGTCTCTTCCACAGAAATAACACGGAACTAGGATATGTTCTTCCGATCAAGCGGAATATCTGATGCAGCAGGGTTACTTTTGAAAAGCGATGACGCCAAATATCGCCAAATGTTTTCCTAGGAGGGAAGGAGATTAATATGGAGTGGATGGTCGGAAAGGGGAGACAAGTTTGGAGTATCCACTTCAAAGATTACTGTCAATTAATCGGTGGGCCAGTAAGGTTGAGATTTGCGTAAAGGAACCATTGCGTTTTTCGTAAGGTTAATGAAGATAGAAATTACAATAAATTCAAATTAGCATTAATATTATTAAGAGCTATAATATAAAAATTCAAAACTTTACATTTTAAATGCTGAACATATACGCGTTGAAAATATAGATATTATTTATATAAAGTGCTAAGTATGTAATGCTGATAAGATATCAGTAAATTAAAAGCGTTTTAAAATGAACACATTAAAAATAATAACACATTAAAAATATATTCATTAAAATTAAATTGCAATTCTTTATTTAAAATTGTGAAATTATTTTCTAAAAATTAATTATTTGATCTGCATAAATTATTTTAGCAAGTAGTGAAAAATTTGTTTATGAATAATATCATTTACTTTAATTATTTCTTTGTGAACAGCTTTAAATTAAAATAATTAAACAGAAAACTTTTAAAAGACAGAAGTATTTATCTTTTAAAAATTTGTTATTTCACGTGCAAAATAATAAAGCTTCTTTTTTATTAAAGAAAACAACAAAATAGTTAGATTTGTCTGAAAAATAAAGTGTTGTGTGTATTTCTCTACCTTACCTTCAAAAAAAAAAAATTTTTTTTTTCTCTGGAATTTTGCACCTCATGTAAAGTTTCTCAAAAACTCTTTGCTTTGGTTGAAATTAATTCAAAATCCTTATTAATAGAAAGGGACTAGTACTTATTCTCAAATTTCCTCCGTACTTTTCCTCTTCTATTGTATTTTGTTTCCCGAAATTATTGTTTTTCCCCTTTTACCTCAAGACAAATTAATGTTTCACGTCTAATCACAAATCTCTTTCCAATTTAATTAACAGAAAGAATTGTACTTTTAAGATTTTAGGATAAAGATAGAATATTGGCAGATTATACGGAACCGGATCAATAATGTAAAAATTTTTTACACTAAGAAGGAAATATGCTTTTTTTGGTATAATAATTATTTAATCAATACTTATATAATGCATAAATACTTATATTTACAAACTTTGAAAGAAAAATCAATTCTTTATTATAGGCTTAATAGGGAGGTTCTTTTTGTTTATAAATATATTAAAGATTATTTTCTCGCAATTTAAAATAGATTTGATAAAAATTGATGAGGCAGAGTATTTACAGGGTGTCCAGTGGTGGACTGACTGATTTCAAATTTAAAAATCTCAGAAACAAATAGAAATAAAAAAACAAAAAGCAAATGGTATGTTTATTGTGAAAGCTGTAAATTGTTTTAATAGAAATTTTGGAGTTATATCTCAACTGATGGCGTTGAAGTCCATAGATGACCAGAGCGATTTGTTCAAGCTTTAAAACGTGAAAAGAGGTTTCTGTACCGGATTAGGACGTTGACAATGTATTCTGAAGAGCAATGTGTGTTTCTGGTACTGGAACATCTTAAACTAAAATTCAGGCTTAGGACATTTATATTCTTTTAAAGACAACGCCACCTACTCATAACTTTTGTAACGATATTCTAAATTTTTACAACTTCCATAATAGACATACCATTGGTTTCAATTCTCTATAGTTCTTTGCGTCTGAAATTTTTAATTTTAAAATCAATCACAGCTGTATTGGTCGCACCTTATATCTAGAATGATATTCTGAGTACGACATTAAAGCTGTTATCTTTTAAAGTTGGTCTGATAAACCTAATTTTTATTACTTGCAGTTCAAAAATATTTTTATAGGTATTCAATCGTTCAATTTTTCCTTTCGAAATGCCCAATCAAAGACCAACTAATTGAGTGTTAAATAAATAAAGTTTGCCAAGTCACCATTTTGTTAATAATTATTGTTCTAATTAAATGATTGAATACAAATAATCATCAGTTCCAATCAATACCATTAATATTATTGGATTTAGACAATTTTTATAGCCACATGAGTTATCACCGCATAGCAAATTCTTCGCAATCCTTTAATTATAATTTGTGGACAAATAATTATTATTTATTCATTCCAAGCTGATTCAAAATTATGATTAATAAGCATAATCTTTGCTCTTAAAGGGTATTACTTTAGATTGCTTAGGTTAAACACATGCTTTCTGCAAATGAAGTTGTTGTCTTTAAGTGTTTTCAGGGATTTCAAAGCACTTTTCTATTTTTTTTTACACATAGTATGTATTTTTTTCTGTTTTGCATATCAGTGGCACGAAAAACAAAAATAACATTTCAGTAAATAAACGCTTTGCAAAGATGTATTTTTAACAGAAGTAATTTTGTAATAAACGGCTATATGCAAAAGTAATATTCATCGCATAATTCATACTCATTGAAATTTAAGCTGTATGTAAAATTATATTTTTTATTGCTCCTTTCGTGAAGAGGAATTGCCATTTTGCAAAATATAATTTCAATCCAACTATGATCCAAGCAATTAAATTTGTAAGGTCACGTGAGGCGAATTTCACCCGCATGAAAAAAAAAAAACGTGAAAAAATAATATTAAGGATACGAAAAGGGTTCGTAGACAACAAATAAAAAAAGAAAAAGCTCGTTTTTTATTCAAAATTAAAGCTTATAACTACTGCCGAATCGTTATAAAACGTAATTTTACTTAAAAAAAAAGGAAATGACGAAAAATGATGCCAAAACGATAAGTAGAAAAATAAACTCGATTAATAACTGAATATCGATCCCGCGTTTGCTACGCGAAGTTCAAAATCAGTTGTATCCAAAACAAGTCCCTTTGAAATACCTAATACTCTGAAAATGAATACAATTTCCACCAAAACCCTTCAGTAATCACTCTTATCATACATATTAATCCAAAGAATGAAAATGATATAATGGTTCTCAAAGCAATAAAGATTATCAAAAATCGTTTGCACGAGTATCGATTTCCGGTTCGAATAATGAAGTTCTAATCGAATGCATAGCGGAGACGCCACCTTTTCTAAGAGCTCCTGAATTTTAAATCAGTTAAATCTCACGAAGAGCTATCAGCGTCAATCTGGATCAGGAAAAATAGGACAAATAAAAAGAGAGGGCTGCTGACGAATTCGCAACAATAGATGGGGAAGAGAGAGAGACATTCAGACGTCCTAGCCTTTCCTTATCGACCGCATCGAACAGTTGAGCAAGTGTTCTGCCAAGTGCTGGGGTGAGAGTTACAGACTTTTTGGGGTTTTCGCTTAATTACGAAGTCAAACAAACTTCGCCAATGAATTCCAAACAAGGGGGATTCGCCCTACTGTCACTTCCGCTTTTAAATGACATCAGAGAACGTAGCTGAAGCTTCACTTTTTTTTACTTTGTTTCTTTTCTCATTAAATTTCGGTTTTCTTTCAAATGCTTGTACAAAAGACTTCTATCCATTGTTTAGAATTAGGATGTTCTTCTGTACTTTTAACATCCAGAAATATTAACTTGAAACGGTGTAAATTAAGTTTATTTATGACATATTTTTATGACAGCAAGTAAAACCCGAAGTTTTATTTTCTTTACACTAATAAAAATTTTAACTGTAAGAATGGATTTAATAACATCCGATCAGTAAAGTTGTAAAAACTTAAGTGCAAAGAGTAAATCATGTGTTGAATAAAGTAAAGAAAAATATTAAAAATATTTTACAGATAAAAGTGTGGTTATACATAACTAAAGATTTTCCTAAATATATCTACATTTTGATAACTATAATATTTATCTAATAAAAAAATGTTGAATGTATTTCAATTTTCTAAAGTAAAGTAAATTTACGCAAATCATATATTAAATGAAATAAAAAAATTTTTAATGGTTAAAACATTTTAAATATAAATAAAAAGATAACAACTAATTTAAAGAATTTCCTTAATGCATCTACCTTTCATTAAATTTAACGTTTATCCGTAACGTAAATAATTTTATGAAACATAGATGTGGTGAATGCGTTTTAATTTTTAAAAGTTATTTATCAATTAATGTGCAATAATATTAATATGTAATAATATTAATATAAAATTCCGCAATAATAAAAAACATTAAGAATTACGCGTATTTTAAGCATATATTTTGAGTGACGATTTATAATTAAAAGTTAATTTTATAATATTTTAAATTATAATACAGATAAAGTAAACGCTTTTTTTTAAAAAAAAAGTATTTACAAGATATTATGCATATGACAAAATAAAAACCGTAAAAATAGCAATGCAGAGCTCAATTTTAAAAGTACAGGAAAAATTCAATAAAAAATTTAAGATTAATTTTCTTCTCTGTAGAAGAAAAATGTAAAAAAAGGAAGCACAAGAATTATGCCATGTCTATTAGTACAAGAATTATGTGCTTGATGATGATAAGTTTATGTAAATAATTATCACGTTTTAATGTAACACCGACGTTACCATTTAATTATAAATTTAATAATTCACAGATACAAAATGTATAAAAAAAAAGAAAAAAAAATGGTGAGTTTATATCGATTTTAAAAGTTTACTATTAATTAAATTGTAATTACGAAGATTTAATATGAAATATAAACTATAAAAGGAAGGAAAATATTAAGAACTATCAAAGGATGAAGACAAGTTATTAAAAAAAGAAAAGAAAATCAAATAATAATGATACTAAATAAATATAATAATGCTATTTAATCAATAGAAAAGAACAATATCAAATATCAACAAAAAACAATAATGATATCAAATCAATAAAAATAATATTGTTTTATTCATTAAGCGTACATTCATAATTTTACGCAATTCATTTTTGAAACTTAGAATTGAGTTTATGTATTTGATAATAAAAAGAAAACGCAATTCTGATGGTGCAATTATTTTTTAAAAGATTACAATTTCAATATTAAATAGATCATTAAAAGTGTACACCATGTTTTACAACATTATACAAAATTACAAACATTAATTAAAAATTAGCATCATTAACAATGGTTCAAGCAACATTCGTTTCTATTGTGTTCGTTTTCTGCTATGTTCTTCTTCGATACAGAATTGTATGATAAAATATTGCGGCAGATAAAATTCACGAAATACTCCTATTTTGAAAGAAAAATATTTCGCTTATGCCACTTTTCATATTTTCGGTAAGATGAGATTAAATTTTTCTTTTCATCATTTTAAAATGTTTTATCCGAATTAACTTTTCCAAGAAAAGTAATTGATCGGTCAGAAATCAAATTGCATTTTCCCGCATAAGTTCTACCATTGGCTGCATTTTTTTAATGAATAAATTGAACTAAGTTTCATCTTCAATGTCATTTTTTTTTCGTTTGTGTAACTTTAAATTCGTTTTTTTCTCTTTTCAATTTTGGTAAAATTTGTTTCCCAGGAAGAAAAAAAAAGAATTAAATAAAAGGAATGGATTTAATTTTCTACTCTGGAATATTCATTTCAAAATCAAAGTTGAATGTTTTCTTTTAGTTTTTTCTATATGTATTTAAAATTGAATGAGATTTGTTAGCATTAGAGTTTAAAAAAAAATGTAATCAATACTTTGTTTGCATTTCAATTACTTGCTGTAATTGTGTACAAATTAATATCGAAAATATTTAATTGAACTCACAGTAAATCATTAAAGTAAAAAAATTAAAATGAAAAAGATTGCATACCACCCATTAAATTAATTTTTGTTAATTATAATGTACCTACATATTCCAAAGAAAGTGTCCGTAAGGGGAAATGTCCAAAAAATGTCCGAATGTTCTTCCCAAGTCATTTTGATTTAGAGTGTAAAAATCAATTAAAGTGTACTTGTTAGAGTTAGCTTTATAACGCTAATTAATTCAAGAAATGTTTATAATTAACACTGGTTACAATTAATTTCGGAATAAACCTATGATAAATTAATAAAAATGTTTTCAATAGAAAAAGATTGAAAAATTTTATCTTTTGATACTTAAAGTTGAAATGGTGACTTGACGATCCCATAGATGTTGTTGGTTCGGTAAAGATTGAATTTTTTAAATGCTTTTGGTACTTGAAATTCTTAGATGTTGATACTTGAATTGTGAAATTCTGTAATGTTGATGATAAGTAGATTGAAATTTCTTATATGCTGTTGACACTTGATTGAAATTCTGAAATATTGTTGATACTTAGATTGAAATTCTTATATGTTGTTGATACTTAGAATCAATGTCTTAAATGCTGTGAATTATTAGATTGAAATTGTTGAATGCTGTTGATAATTAGATTGAAATTCTTAAATGTTGTTGATACTTGAATGACATTTCTTCAATGTCGTTATTGACAAGTAGTTAGATTGAGTTCGTTAGAATAGTTGCCAGAAAATTTTAAGTATTCCTGTTCGTAGGCCAATGTTAATCTGATTATTAATGTAAATGGTAATTTATATTAGTCCTTACATTCGAATGTTTCTAATGCATTCATTTGTAAAAAGAATAAAAGAGTAGAGTTAAATTTAATTTTTGCTATTCAAAATTAAAAATGATACAGTTGCTTACAGTTCATATATATTGTTTTACTTATTTTCGTTCTTCATACCTTACAGGCTTGTGAGATCAATACAATCAAACGACTAATAAACAATACAAGCACATAGAAGAATCACGAAGCACATATTAGAAAAAGAAAGTACAGAGATACATTCAAGGTTATGGCGGTATTTCAACTTATTGCCTTCACGCTTTAAAACATTTGGTGCGTGACTCCGCTCAGCTACCGATAGTTTATTGTTTTAAATTTACGGGACAAACTACGCTTTCCAAGTTACAACATTTGGTCCTTCTTTCTTACATTTCCTACAATTTTGTGAGTTAAAAAGGAAAGCGCGCAATTCAACTAGTCATAAAAACATTTTTTTTGCAGAAAAATAACAATATTTCTCTTAAAGCTGCGGAGGTTTAAAGGACGGAGCACTTGTATCTATCTCAATGAGGTGACCCAGGTTCGAATCTTAGCGATGGCAGGTAGTTATGAAATCCCCTCCCTGCTTGCATCGACCAAAATGCTCACGTAAAATATCCTCATTGGTAAACGGTTTATTGGTTAGAATTCCCTATCGTTAGGTTAACCATGGAAGGTTTTCGTGGTTTTACTGTCCATTTAATGCAAATGTGGGTTGTTATTATCAAAAAAGGTCTCTACGAAGCCCAGTTTGTCTCATTGCTTGATCCAGGAGTTCCCTTGTCAACAGGGTTGGGTTCAAAATTGGTAAGGCTACAGAGCTGATATGTCATAAGACATAGATAGATATATACTGTTATTCAGCGCAGATTATAAAATAAAATATTACAATGCAAAAATTAAAAGTTTTTAAAAGCTATTTTCGCCATTTTTTTAATCAATGCAATTTGTGTTTTGAAACAGTGATCTTAACTCTTTTTATATTACTCCTTTTTTTAACTTTACTAAAATTTACGACTTTCATAAAAACTTAGCAAGGCTATCTTACTTGAATCGCCTGCCTTTGCCAAGTCCACTAATCACGTCTTCAGTTGGCGATGACATGAGACCGAGCTCAGCCAACAAAAGAAGATGTACGATTGTCTCATGTACATGATGAATTGCGGATGTGACCGCCTCGAAACCATGGTTCTTTGATACGTACTGCCAGAACTGAGAAAGAGGCCAAGTTCTTCCAGGAATCTAAATAAATAAACAATAAGAGGCATCGTCAATGTATGAGGTCATTTTCAGTTATGATTATTTAAAAATATTATGATTATTCAGGAAGTAATCTTCAACTTCTCATTTATTAAATAGAATGTCATGACATAATAGGCATTGCTTATTTCCTACCTTTTAAAATTTCTCTAATTTCACAATTTCATTTTTAATCACTCTTAATCCAAATATAATTAAATTTAATCAATTTTTTAATTTATATCACATTTTATAAAAAAACGAATGTAAATATTTTATTCTTTTCTTAACAAACAATGTAACGAATAACTTTTTAGTTCAATGCAAATGTATGTATGTTTATGCATTTATGCACTGTCGCGATTATTTGTCTATCAAAATCTATTTTTTCGCGAATTTCTCTCATGAGCTGCTTTATTTCTCTAACCGCAAAAATGTTTTAAATACAAGGGTTATATTAAATTCTCACGATCTTTTTGGTGATTAAAATGTAGCCAGATTATTTAAAATTCAATATTTTTATAATATTAATAATTTGATAACTCGAGGTTATCACTACGAGGCTCTTTGAACTTTGAAGTTAAATCAGCTAAACGAACCGATACGTTTTTCTTTATTTATATGAAAATTCCTAGCATCCAAAATTTTTAAACATCATTATTTTTTTGTTAGTAACATTCAAAGACAGTTAGTTCGCTTAAAAAACTTCCAAATGAAAATAAGTTCAGAAAAGAAAAACATTTAAAATAGCCCAGGGCGGACATTTTTTTCCAAATAAATGAATTTTTTTGAATTTCTTTGTGTTCTTTGAATGCAAAAATATCTACGAAATATTTTTGAAAAGATTAAGAATTTAAAAAAAAAATTGATAATTCTGAGTTTTGATTCTAACAGAAAATAATGAGCTTTAAAAAAAGCATTTAATTGTTTTGAATAAAAAATGCCATGCTTTAATTTTTTTTAGCATTTGCATTAATTTCCAATTAAATTAGGAGAAATTCAAATTAAAAATCTATATTTTTAATTTTTATTACTTGTAAAAAACTTATTCATTAAAAATCTAAAATATTCATTTTAATTATTTGAAAATAAACTAATACTGTATCCAAAATGCACAGATTTCAAATTTTATATAGTTATCTTTTACAATTGATGTATATCGTTTAAAAGCCAAAAAATTATTATATTGAAAAAGCATTCTAATCTTAGTCCTTTCCGATGCAGTGTTGCCAGTCTGGCAGCACTTTTCAAAAAAATATTGCGAACTACCAAAAACTATTCGCTTCTAAACGTTCACTATTTTTTAAACATAATGGAGTGCAAGTACATCCCGTTTTTTTGAATTCATGGACTACGATTGTAATTGCAATGTGCTACCTATCTAAAATTTTCAATCAAAATTTTCAACGCCAGAAAGAGTTAAGCATCATTTTAAGTTGTTATGTAGGAAACCAACAACAATATAGATAAATATTGAAGAGTGATCACTTGAAGCATGAGAGAGAGCGACACATATTTATTTTCTACCGCGAAAATGATAACGCTTACTGCTCTTACACATACAGCGCCACTTTACGGCAATAAACGTTACAACTCATTAGGATTACGATTTCAGCACTTTTTTTTATTCTTTTATTATTTTTGATTGAATTCATTATTGTTGCTGTAATATTTATTGTTATTTTTCGTTTTTAATTACTTGGATGCTTTTTTATAGTATGTTGAACATATATGAAAAGACAAAATTGATTTATTTCTTAGATCTTGAAGTAACTTTCGATTAAACTATATTTTAACTTGTCATTCTAATTTTTACTATTTTTAAATTCATTTTCATGTGTAATTTATATATTACATATTTACCCGTTCACATCAAGCACATCAAGTTACCATCAACGCATCAACATTCATCATAACTCATTTAATAGGAGAATAAGTACGAATAAGTTTTATTTTTTTACAGTTATTATTTAAATGTTTTTGTGTAAATTATTAATCTAGATTTTTCTTTCTCGATTTATAACAGAAAAAATAAAAGCAAACATGCCACACTAAATTGTAGAATATTTAATCTTTAAATCCTTAACACTAACAAAAGATTTCTTTTTAAAGTTTATAGAGGAACTAGGGCAAAAAGAAGCTCTTGAAAATACATTGTTGTGACATCACAATGGAATTATTCGTCTATGAATCAATTCAACGCATTTACACATGCGTTAAGTGCTTCCAACTTAGTTGCCAACTGTGTTAAGTGTTGCCAACTTAGTTGCCAACTGTGTTAAGTGTTGCCAACTTCAATTTGTGATTTTAGTGACACTATAGTTTTTTAGACTAATTTCGCATAAATGTAAATTTTTTTCATTATTTTTAATGTCGACAATTTGAAAGTATTTTCTTGTTTTACCACAATGTCAGACTATGCAATGTGGAAGCTCAAAGCGGCAAGTTCGAGAGGGTGACCAAGTGGGTCGCCAACGGCTCGTGAAATTATAATGAACTAACTAATCAACATAGATTGAAATTTGAATTAAATTTGAAAAAAACCGCGAGGATCATAACATTTAGCTCTTCCAATCTCTTCTTAAATACAATCATAATATTCAGCTCGATTTTAAAATGAAGAAATATCTATAATTAACGATAGCTAGAGTCGTGATGACTCAGGGAATAGAGTGCTCGCCTTCAAATGAGGTGAACCGGGTTCGAATCCCAGCAATGGCTGGCCAATACGAATTCCGCATCCGGCTTGCACCGACCACAGTGCTGACGTAAAATATCCTCAGTGGTAGACGGATTGTTGGTTAGAGATCCCTTGCGGTCAAGGTAACCGTGGGTGGTTTTCATGAATTTCCTCTCCATGTATCACAAATGCGGGTCAGTTCCATCAAAAAGTACTCTATGAAGGCAAATTTCTCCAAATACTTGATCCAAAAGTTCCTTTGTCTTCAGGCTTAGGTTCAAAATTACGAGGCTACGGAGTTCAACATGGGTAGTGGTAAACTCAAAATTGGGTCGGCTGCTCCACGACGGTTATAAAATAAAATAAAATTAACGATAGATAGGAATAGAAATATATGTAAAATAGCGAAAACTCCTATAAATTACAAGCTGTTACAAAATATAAAATACCAATAGAACATAAAGACTTGTTCAAGAATTCTTGAAAGAACTGAAAAAATTAGAGAAAATTCGAATTTAAAAATGTTAAATAAATAATAGACTAAAAAGATCGATAATAGCAGAAGTGAGCAATTCACACTTTAACTGAGAAAAAGAATTCGAAATGGGAATTCAAAAAAGTAATTTTAAAAGTCATACTTACGTCATACGGAATTATTCAAGAAAAGAATGAATGCGATTTTCCATATGTATGTTCCTCGTGTATTTTATAAATATACAATTGCAATGCTTTTAACATGTATTTTGTTCATTGTACATTTAAATATGCATTTATTTGCATATTTCTCATAGTATCTGGATATAAAATCACTCGTAGCGGGAATTTATTTTAGAATTTTCAAGCTAAATCTCTACTCAAAATTAAAGTTTGTGTTTTGCAGTTAGGGTTAAGTAAATGTTACTGCCGAGCTGGTGGGTGGTATGAAAATTTTACAAACAACAATAAAATATGTAAAAGTGGGCGTAAGTTTGCTTATTCCTGAGGGAAATATTATTTGAGAAAGCCAAATTTTCTTCGGAAGAAAATATTTTAGATCAATTTTTTTTATTATAAAGTTAAGAGCTTTAAAAATTTCATTTCCTGTAATCCCAAGTTAGATTTATTTCATTTGAAAGGAAATTGGAATATAAAAAAAGTCGAGACATTAATTCAAATATTTATACACACTTACGTAACTTAAACTTCATAACGGTTTTTAATTACTAGGTTTAGGCTTATAATGTATTCTAGTTGTTTTAAACTTTTTAATTTCTTGACAGAGAATTTTTGTACTTTAAGCTGTAAATAGCTTATTTTGCGTTGTAAAATGTAGTATCTATTATAAAAACTATTAGAACGGTTAAAATAAATTATGCGAAAAAGTAGACAATATTAATGTCAATAAGGGCCATGGAAATTTTCTTTTAATGTACTGTTTAACTTTTCCTCCATTATATTTTATATGATTATAAAACAGAAAACTCCAAATAACAGGATGGTACAGGGGTTAGCATGCTAACTTTTTAATGAGTATCTTCGGGTTTGGTTCCAGGGAGTGACTTATTAGTTATTTATTCATACTTTTTTACCATGTTTTCTTCTATAAACATTTATAGTAAATAGTGGTACTATCTTCATTGCCAGTATTTTTTTTACCAATCATTTTCTGTGTTATGGTTTTTATAGTGTAGATGGTAACTATAATTTAACGATTGATTTGATTTCATAATCATATAGAATGAAAATAAAGATAGAATTCTAATTGCAAATGCATACAGAATTAATAAAATCTACGTTATTTAAAAAAAAATTAATTACGGTTTGGATTTAAAGAATCTTTCTACGAAAATCTTCATTATTGATGAAAATAATTTTTAACTCTCATTTTTGTTACAACCAAATATTCTCTCTACCAAAAAAAAATTTTTTTTTAAGAGATTTTAATAAATTTAATAAAGCGAGAAAATAAACCTAATAAAGGAAATACTTTTGATAAGTTTTTCTTTTCTTTAAGTATCGGGGCGCGAATAATGATGCATAATAAACTTCAATTACTACAGAATTGTTTCGCTTCAAAGGGTTTTTAAAAATCTATTAAAGGAAAGTTTTTCCTCACTCAAGAGGATGTCTCATTAAAATTATCACCTTCTAAAAAATTTCAACGTTTTTCCTTTTATTAATATGTTTTTTTTAAACTAAAAAATAAGGTGATCCTAATTAAGAAAAAGCACGAATCAAATTATATAACAAAAGTTAAAAGCATCTAATTGAAAATGTTGCAAAGTTCAAGATATGTGCATAAATCATTTAAAATAGTTGTTAGTTTTTAAAAATTTGTGCATAAGATGTCGCAAAATTTTGTCTTGATTTTTAAATTTCATATAGAATATAACAAAAACAAATTGTGTAATAAAACTTAAGCCTAAGCAATCAGACTTTATACTTCCAATAAGCAAAATGAACCACATCAATTTACCATATTTTAACTTAATAATAGATTCTAAGCCTAAGTAACCATATTTTATACTTCCAATAAGCAAATGAACCATCTCAATTTACCATATCTTAACTCAACAGTGGATTCTAAGCCTAAGTAACCATATTTTATAATTCCAATAAAGAAATGAACCATCTCAATTTACCATACCTTAGCTCTAATGTAGATTACTACCTTACTATTATTAACTTATTATTATAGGCTGCATATTATTATTAACATAATTAACTATTTTTTGCCTTCATCATAATGCAAAAAGTATTAACGGTGATTTAGCTCAGCAGAGAAATTAAGCCCATGTATATACAAATATCCTCTTAGCTATAAAGTTAATAGAAATCTTAATTAAGTATAGATTATATACTCGTATAACAGTTTTCATTTTAAGCAAGGTTTGCGGATGTTTATCCTTCGAGTAAAAAAGTTTTGATATGCATGCCATTTACGCATGCCATTACGCATCACACATTAAAGAAAAAAAAACGATGTTATTATTACATGTGATGTCGAATTTCAGTAATCAGTTTCTAACGCCCTCTGTTTGCGACGATTCTGTCTTTTTTCGATTGTTTATTCGCCCTTCCAAAAAGTTTTCTGAACTCTAATGTGTTCATTTGCCAATAATACATTTTTAAAACAGTCACCTTTTTTATAAAATAGTCAGCAGTTTTCTAAAAAAATAGCTTTTTAGCAGTTTTTTTGTTTCTGTTTTATTAGCAAATAGACGCATTTGAGCCGCTAGTGGTGGCCTTGCTTTACAATAAAAAATACTCAACTGAATTCAGAAATGTACTCACTCGTTTTTTGTAGTATTTAGGAGAATTCGTTATAGTGTATTAGTTTTCTATCAGTCGATAAATTCAACAGACTTAAGTAGACGAATTTGAGCCGCTAGTGGTGGCCCTGCTTTACAATAAAAAATTGTCAACTGAATTCAGAAATGCACTCACTCGTTTTTTGTAGTATTTAAAAGAATTCGTTATAATGTATTAGTTTTCTATCAGTCGATAAATTTAACAGACTTAAGTAGACGCATTTGAACCGCTAGTGGTGACCCTGCTTTACAATAAAAAATTCTCAACTGAATTCAGAAATGCACTCACTCGTTTTTTGTAGTATTTAAAAGAATTCGTTATAGTGTATTAGTTTTCTATCAGTCGATAAATTTAACAGACTTAAGTAGACGAATTTGAGCCGCTAGTGGTGGCCCTGCTTGACAATAAAAAATTCTCAACTGAATTCAGAAATGCACTCACTCGTTTTTTGTAGTATTTAAAGAATTCGTTATAGTGTATTAGTTTTCTATCAGTCGATAAATTTAACAGACTTAAATAGACGAATTTGAGCCGCTAGTGGTGGCCCTGCTTCACAATAAAAAATTCTCAACTGAATTCAGAAATGCACTCACTCGTTTTTTGTAGTATTTAAAAGAATTCATTATAGTGTATTAGTTTTCTATCAGTCGATAAATTCAACAGACTTAAGTAGACGAATTTGAGCCGCTAGTGGTGGCCCTGCTTTACAATAAAAAATTCTCAACTGAATTCAGAAATGCACTCACTCGTTTTTGTAGTATTTAAAAGAATTCGTTATAATGTATTAGTTTTCTATCAGTCGATAAATTTAACAGACTTAAGTAGACGCATTTGAGCAGCTAGTGGTGGCCCTGGTTTACAATAAAAAATTCTCAACTGAATTCAGAAATGCACTCACTCGTTTTTTGTAGTATTTAAAAGAATTCGTTATAATGTATTAGTTTTCTATCAGTCGATAAATTTAACAGATTTAAGTAGACGAATTTGAGCAGCTAGTGGTGGCCCTGCTTTACAATAAAAAATTCTCGACTGAATTCAGAAAAGTACTCACTCGTTTTTTGCAGTATTTAGAAGAATTCGTTATAGTGCATTAGTTTTGTACCAGTCGATAAATTTAAAAAAAAAGATGAAATTCAAAATATGATGTAACAATAAAGCATAATTTAGCTTGCTCGAAAATCAGAAAAATTAAATGAAAGAAGACCTTTTTGAAATTCTTGCTCTCATTATATCGGTGATACACGATGCCTTGTGAGTGGACATAAGCTCTGAGGGGCAGCATCGACGTCACCAAAACGTAGAGTCGAATACTGACGGGTTGTCCGAACACGTTGAAGGGACTGTTCACCATCTGCTGAGCGACTGCTCTTCGTCTGCTGAATCTGAAACAACAATAGTTTTGTCACTTACTCAACTTATATTTATATTTTACTCTGATACACCAAGGCAATTAATTCATTAATGGTTATTAAGTGTTTACAAAAAGTTTGTGATAATTTAAAGAATGTACGAGTTGAAAAATAAATGTATTCAGTTACAATTGTCTAGAATCCTGTTACATGTCTTAGTCAAATTTTATTAAAATTTTAGTATTTTATATGTTTTAGAATTTGAGTATTTTTACTGTTACATACTTTTGTCACATACTGGTTACATTTAAAATTTAAAAAAAAAGATTATATCTGTAACAGAAAAGTTACAGAAAATGGTTGCAATTTTGTTTAAAAAGTAACACTTAAATTAGGTCCCCTTTGAATTTTCGAATTTTTTAAAGTGAGCTAAATTCTTTATTAATTCTATTACTTTATATTGTTTATTATCATAGTTGAGCGTTACAGATAAAGCAAGAAAGAAAGATCAACCTAGACGATTAACCCTTTGAGGCAGAATTTTCATTAAACATATTTTTAATATTTTTTTAATTTATTATTTTGCATTAATTTTGATCATATTAATTGAAATATGTTAGATTTAGCATTTTTAATAGTTTTTGGTTATGAAATACTGCATCGGACATCTGTGTCTTTTTCTGCGTTATAGGTAAAATCATTCAAACACGGCTCACTTCCAAACAATAAGTTTCAAAATTCACATTTATTTTGAGTTATTTAGATCTAAGAAAAACAGTTATTCATCAGTCATATTTTTTAAATTTACAGTGTCAATTATTGATAAATTTTTGAATAAGAATCAAAGAATTTCAATTCAGCATTTCAATTTCAGCTTATGCGACGATTAACGTGAATTTGTCTAGTAAAAATGAGCTCGACTACGTAAAGAATAAGCAAACTTTGTTTCAGTAGTTTTTATTAATGATTAAAATTATTTTAGTGCATTTCAGGATAAAAATTTACATGCCGGGCCATGAATGTAGGGATAAAAAATACAATATTCAATCGTAATTTTTGCTTGCCTTTGACATGTTAGACAATATATATTTCAAATCCTGTTAATTACATAATTACTATTTAATCGTTCTCTTATTATTAATATTCAGTTACAAAAATTAAAATTTTAAAAATAAATTGTCTTTAGCTGCGTTATTTTAAGTTTATTAACTCTTTGACGCAGAATTATTATTAAACAAATTTTTAATACTTTTTAATATTTTTTTGTATTAATTTAAGTGAAAATAAGAGAAAAATATTATAATTAGCATTTTAATTATTTATAGTTATGAAATACATTATTAAAAAACCAGTAATGTTCCTGCGTTAAGGGTAAAATCTTTCAAACATGGCTTTCCACACAATAGTTTTTTTTTTAAAATTTGACGTACTTGCTGTTATTTATATCCAAGAGAAACAGTAATTTATGATTGAAATTCCTATAGTTCACAAAAACAATTATTGATAATTTTTTTAATATGAATAAAAAAAAACCTTCCAACTACTTTTTTTGGATGTTATATTTTAGAACAAATATTGTTTGGAGAATCAGACAGGATGTTTTAAGTACCTATTAGACTTCTGTAATTAAAATAATGTCAAAGTATATTTTTACTAGCAATTGGGCTTCAGAAAAAATATGTATAAAACAGACATTGGTGTTCCATCTGCGCCAGCGAGTTAAAGTTTGGCATCCCCTAAAATTAAACGGTTAAAGCCTAAAGCATTCCCATCACATCCAACTTTAACTTTCTAAAACTCTCTAACTATTTCAAATCGTTTTTGTCCTGAAGTCAATATATACAATGTTTATTATTTTACGGACAACGCATCTTCACTTTTATTAAACATCAGTTTAGGGAAGACCCGGATTCAAAAAATGCATGAGACTAGAAAGCCTTCATCGGACAGGAGTTATTTAGCTTCTAGTTTTAATCTATTAAATTTGGCAATCCATACACTTAAAACGGATATTTATTTATTTCAAACTTGTCTTTATCGGTAACATAAACAGTCTTAGAGTGCGTGAAAATAATTACGAAACTGTATCATTTAGAGTTTTAAAGAACTTTGAAAAGTCACATTTTTTTACCACGCGTATATAAACTTGCCTTCGTGTATGTCTGTTCGGGTGGAATTTTGTAATCGATTTTAAACTAACTTCCCGACTAGCTACAGACTTCAAATTTGGCATATAGATCAGAATTAGATGACAATGTATGAAAATGAAGAGAAAGAAGACATACAAAGTAAAATAAAATTAAAATTAAAGAAAAATTAATAATTTCGCGATTGTCTTTTGTTGTCGATTCGATTATTTCAAATTAGTGTCACATGTCAGTTGAAAAGTTTTGAGTACAGTGAGTGAAAAAATTTACATTTTGAANAAACCCGTGCAGTTTCCAAAAAAAAAAAAAAAAAAAAAAAAATCAAAATCAAAAGTAATATTTTTAAAAACCACTTTTTTGTAGTGGAGAATAATAATTAAAAACCAAAAATTTGAAAAACGAAAAACTTGGTGCTTATGAAATACATAACAGTACATATACACATACATATACACATTTTCTTACTCACACACATGCACAGCCATATACACATCCCCATGTGCATCCTCATACACATGCATATACACAAACATATCCCACATACGCATCCACATTCAGATACAATTACAATTACAGATATACATACACATATTCTCATACACACACTAATATAACATTACTGTTATGTATTTCATGAACCACACTTTTCTTCGTTTTTCAAATTTTTGTTTTTTAATTATTATTCTCCACTACAAAAACGTGGTTTTTAAAAATATTACTTTTATTTTGATTTTTTTAGAGCTAAAAGACGGTCAAGAAAATTAAAGGGGAATAGAAAGTTGTTAAGATGATATAAAATACTAATTTACAAATGTCTCTATTATATCAAACTTATACATTTTTATGAGCTGTAAATTCTTGGAAATTATGATTTAAGAACTATTTTTAAATTCAAAAGAATAGTTTTAATTGAGAAGCCCGTACAACTCTCGACGAGTGCATGTAATAGAAATCGTGCGACCCTACATAAAATAAACAGATAGAACAGTACATCAAATATAGTTCGAAAACCTTGATATAGAATTATTCTTAAGATAACATTCTTCATAGAAATTATAACGGACACTCCCTTGCCTGCAATCAACAATGAGTTTCAATTCTGTTAAGCTGCTTTAAAAGAACTCAAAAGTAATTCTTTAGAAGAAAGATCATTCATCATTCTCCACTTTGAAAAATATCACTAATTCAATCAACTTGGCCAATACACATCACATCTAGCAACTAAATGGATAAAAGATGTCTTCTAATGAAACGTTTTTGTGTTCCTAAAAATAGGTTTTGTATTGATATTTATCAGTTTAATATTTTGTTTTAACTTTAAAATCAGGAAAAGTTAAGTCAATTTCCTTTAAGTTAGCGATCATATTGTGGCATTTTATCTGTAAATCTAGATTATTTATTAAAGCATTCCATCATTAGTGTTTGTAACATTTAAATAAAAGAATTTCTAAAATTTTTTGCTGACATAATGCCTATTTATCTTGTTTTTTACTAGCAGCCTGTGGCGACTAGCTTGTACTGAATCAAGCTGCACTGAAGATACAGTATTTATAAAAACAACTTTTATTTGAAACATCAACTAAGCACAAATAAATTGCAATTGGGTACTTGCACTTTATGAAGAAGATCACAGATGCCCACACATAAGACTTATGACATCAGCACCAGCTGATTGCTTATAAGCAAGATGGCATGTTAAAGTTTATCTAAGTTTCTCCACATAAGTTAGAATGTGAAGTTAATTAAATGCAGTGCCGTATCTCACATCAAAATTGCAGAAATATAGTTATTTCTCGTCTACGTCTTAACTTAGATTTATTATTTGCTTACATATTTTATTGTAACCATTATATATATTTATCTCGAAATAGAATGGAAAGAACAGTTACAAACGTAAACAAATGCCACGTTTCAAGAACCAATCAGGATCGAGATACCCACGCTACGTCACTTGCAATTATCCCATTCCCGTTACTGGTTAGTATACACCTTAAATACAAACAAACTAATCTCTACAAAAGTAAACCAACGAACCGACGTTCTAAAAATTTTCTCGTTCTTTTAAATTTTTTCTTGCTCACGTTGTTGATCTTGTTATATTATTTTTCTAAGATTGTTATTGTTAACTAGACATTTTCAGGGCTCTACACTTACAGATCGCTTCGCGTCTGTCTTGATAAAAACAAGTTAGCATTACTGTCTATACGGCTAATCATCTCGATAATTACAAAATATCTCAATGAATATTTTGTTACATTTTCTTATTATCTCATAAAGAACACATGGACAAAAATAGAGATTTCTATCTTGGTAAAAACGCGTTCCTTAGCTTTACGGTCAATTTAGCTGATTACCCCGATTATAACGCAATATCGAGATGAAACTTTTTTTAGTTTTATTTATATCTGATAAGGAACACATGGTTTAGTTTAGAGATTTGGGCGTTCTCGGTAAAAACGTTAATTTTGGATACATTAATTTTGGATTTTAGTACAAAACTTTTTTTCATTACAAATACTATTAATTTTAAATTTATCAGTTATATGTACTGAGAAAATAAGTATGGTCAAAACTTGAAGAATATGGTAAATTTTACTATGTTAATACTGTTGTGGGTACTGTTTTATGGAAACTCTAAAAATCGCGGTAATTTTTCCCAAAGTGCTTTGGTAATGATTTTGGTAAAAATAACAATAAAATATGGTTTTATAGTATGTGATAAAATTTTGCAAGTGTGATAAAATTTCGTTATCTTATCCAGATCCCTTACAGCATGGCATAAAAACCTTTTATTAGGTTAAATTTAGTTTTAAGTTTTGTATATTTAAAAAATATTTGACAATAAGAACTATAATTTTGAAAGCCAGAATTTCCAGTAAACTATTACCACATGAACGGAAAAATTACCAAATGAATGATTTAAATTAAATACCGTATATTTTGATTTTTATTACAAAAATTAGAGTTTATTTAACAGTAACCTCATTAACTGCTTATTATAACTGTAATTTTACCAGAAGTTTTGTCTTTAAGAAGTAACACGTTTTAAAAGCATATCTATAAACAAAATAAATACGTAAATTTAGATAACTTAAGGAATACTAATTTTGTGACTTATTCCACCTATGCTATCACGATCACGATAATCATTTAGATAATCTGACTTCGAGAATAAAAAATAATTAAGCATTGCAGAACATGCAATAAACTACGTTTTTGATCAGAGCTATAAGTTAGCAATTACTTCCTTGAAATATTAACTTGCATCCTACTGCTGCATATTTTTCTCTTAAAATTTTAAAAAGTATTCTAAAATTAAAAAATAAAGATACTGATTCATGAACATCATGCATTTTTTCTAAGGCCTTATTACCTACTAAGTTCTTCTTTCATTCGATGTCTGTCATGAAAACCGCAGTTAAATATAAATTAGGAAATAACCAAATAGCCATCATAACCATAAGAAATAACCAAACAACCATCATAACCATAAGAAATAACCATCATAACCATAAGAAATAACCCTCATAACCATAAGAAATAACCAAATAACCATAAGAAATAACCATCGTAACCTTAAAAGGAATTACCACCCAAATTTTTATACAATATGTCTGTTTTTTTCACTAACAATAATGAACACTTACTCATCGATCTCTGCTTGACCAACGGGTGAAAAAATATCAACCAATTTCGGACCAGATACAGATGTTTGAGGTTTCAGTAGCCATTGACTAGTATATCCTAAGGCCTCAGCTACATTCACAAATTCATGGAACTGTACAGGCAGAACAAAACATGGCGGAGCTGGTGGAACATGACTCAAAGCTGAAAAAAAATATAGATTATATTTTTGTTGGTTGATTAAATATCAACAGTTTAACAAGCAAATGTCGATTAATTACTATATATCCTTCAGGTTAGCAAATAAATCTTTTGATGCAAAAAAGAAGCAAAAACGAAGAGAAAGACCCTACGTTTTCATAATGTTTACATAAAATGATTTGATTAAGTATGTATTCTCTAGTTCCAAGCGATATCGGAGTTTTAATATCACGATATTCTCAGGAAATATGTATTTTTAAGATATATCGTGAGCAGGATATTTATTTAACTAATTTACATAATTTTTACATGGTCAATAGTTTTGATACTCAAGTAATACTTATTAACATTTACGATATTATCGTATTCGATACTTACAGCTACCAGTAACTACCGTTTTGACATTTATCGTAAGAGATTGTATTAACAATGTTAGAATACTTTTTATGATACTTTTTAAGGCTCTGCAGATCTATTAGAACATCTGCAGATTTAAAAAACAAGTCTAAAATATTACTGAGTGGAGGAAAAAAAAAGATTTTTAAATCCTATGTACAGGTTTCAGGTTCTTAACAAAAGGTTTTACGAAACTTAACAAAAGATTTCAGGTTCTTAACAAGTTTCAGGTTCTTAGCAAATTTTGTTTGGTAGTCTGCAGACATATTTTCTCTGCAGACACACAGATTTTTTCTGCATATATGGAAAAGAAATGTTATGATTTTCCAAAACTGCAAATATTGCTCTTCCGTTAAATGAATTTTAAATAATAAAGAATTACTGTTGTAAAATTTCAACTATTTCACTAATATTAAAGAGTAAAATATTTTTTTAAACAAAATAACAAATTTTATAACAAATAGTCTCTGTCTGCTAAAATTCAGGAAGATTATGCTGCAGATCGATACTGCAAATTGTGCAACCGGGTGTATCAGTGTTACTATAGGATTACTTATAACAAATTATAGGTATGAAAAATTTGAAAGACCAAATAAAATATGAATACAGAGTTTACCTATCAGGTGTCCAAAAATTGTGAAACGATTTAAAGGGGAATGAGAGGAGGCAGAAATATAACGTTTGCTACATTTTACTTTGGAAACTGGATATTATGTTTATGAATTTGCCAAATTAGTTACAATGTTCGACAAAAGATGACGCTACGGAGTGAAAAAAGTTTAAAAACAATGAGCTCTGAGACGTGTCTAACTATTTTAATTGAAAATATTTACATTCATTTTCTCCTCAGATAGCAAGACGCTGTCTTCAAGTAATAGTTATTTTGAAAGCATTACCTTATAGCTTTTACTGATCGGTAGCGCCATCGTTTGACAATTTGTGAAACTTATTTTGAAAATTTGATAAGCCTTACTGGTTTCCCAAGCAATATGCAACAGACTATACGCTTCAACCTCCATACACATCTTTCTTTAATCAACAGAGACAACTAGTAAATTTTAAAATTACGTCACTACAGCATCAGTCACTTAGTTTATCTAACCTGTACCAAGCGCTGTTAAGTACTGATTACGAGATTCGAATAACTGTATTAATTCAGTGATCTAAATCATTTATAAACAAATTCGAATCTATAATTTGGATTGGTAATTAAATAGCTTTAATCCGAACTGTTTTAAGCCGAACAGCTTTAAAATAAAATAAAATCTAAACTCCTGTTTGTGAAAATTGCAACACCATGAAGGAATCGTCATAATTGAATGAAATTTAATACACAGTTGAGTGGTAGTGGTACAAATAAATGATTAAACTTTCAAAGCAAACAAACAATAACAAGAGATCGAAATCAGTATTTTGTGTAGCCACCACGCACCGCAATAAACGCTACTACACGACGTGGCACGGAGTGAAGCAAATTTTGAATGTCTGTCTGAGGAAGAGCATTCCATATAGTTTGTATGCGTACCCAAAGTTCGTCTGTAGAAGCCACAGGACGAGGATCACGAGCGAAGCACCGACCAACGAAATGACACACATGTTCAATCGGTGACGTATCTGGGGAATACGCAGGCCAAGGAAGAAACTGTACCTGCCGCAATGCAAGGAAGGATTGAACAGTCCTAGCAATATGAG